>NW_027130432.1:2980000-3110000 GCF_026122565.2 Emydura macquarii macquarii
AATAAAGCCAGTACATTTATCTTCAATCATTTTTGCTGCTTCTCACCTCTCCACTCTGAGCAATGCATTGTAGGAAGTGGGGTATTTCTAGGGAGGATGCCTTTAGGTGGGAGTGAGGGGCACATTCATGCTTTGCCTTGTCATTCCACCCAATGGAGTGGGGAAAAATGGACTTTAAAATTGCAGGAGTTTAGCTCCAAAATAAGAAAGAGGGTTTAAAAAAACACTGATTTTGGAAATCTACTGTTGAGCATGAAAAAGTCACTCTGCATGGAATCATAAAGCACCGTAAATAAATAATAATTAATCATCAAATAGATATTGTTTTTCTACAGCAGTTTTTATCAAAGAACTTTGCAAAAGATTAAACCTCACCACACTCCTGTGAAGTTGCTATTTTATAGATAGGTAAACTGAGGTTCAGTGAATTTAAGTGGCTTTCCCAAGGTCACACACTGAAGAAGTGAAAGACCCAGAAGTCCTGACTCCCAGCCCCTACCATACCCACAAGACTACACTGCTTCATTGTTTATACAGTTTGCACTATTGACCAGTTCAATATTACACATTGTCACAATGCACCATATTAGACATGGCTACATTTCATTATCTCAAAGTCTGCATAGCAGAGGCTGACATAACAGCTCTAAAGGTGCACTTCAACTTACGTCCTATCATCCTTAAACCACCAGTGCTTTAGAGAGAGAAAATGTGATAATTAAATGGTAGAGTTTGAAGGATTTGCTTTCTTAGTACCATGGTAGCAACACTACCTTTTGGCATCACAGTATTACTCCATGTGCACCATCACATTGATTCTGATTGTATCAGCACTAGTATGTGACTGGCCATCATGCCTTTGTTTCAACCCTGTGCCCCTGGGATTAGTACTGTGACATCAGTAGTAGCACTATCTATTGTCTATCTACCCCTCCATATTAAATCCTCCAGATAGGCATACGTAATAAATGGTACTGTGGTGGTACGGTGGAAGTAAAATAGCACTTAGGAGAGTGTGAGCTTTTATGTGGAGAATCCAGGTTCTAGTTCTGCTTTGGGTTGTACAAATAAACGTTCACAGCTTTTTGACTATTTGATTTGGTGGAAGAGGGCAAGTCACTTCAGCTTTAAAGCAAAGATACTAGACAGAGTTATCATGGTGGTGCCATATGCACACAGAGTGGAGGAGGAGGGGGCAGTGGCCAGACTAAGGGCCTATGAAATGATGGTAGCACAGCCGGCACTCTCGACAAAGTAGTACTGTGATTTGAGACGCAACCAAAGAAAAACGGACGTTGAAACATTAATGACCTGGCAAACCACGAAAGCAAGCAAACTCAAACTCAGCTCTGAGACACTGATCACGAATACAAATTAGGAAGCATTGTTCAGATTGACATAATCCTTATGCATCAATATTAAACATGAAGCAATAACCAGTAGACTGTGTAGTACACATTGGCCCTTGCATGTTATACACCTCATATCATTAAGTGGGAAACAAAAAAGCACATTGAAATTATGTATCCAATATGGCAGCCTGACTGAGATCCCCTGATACAGATTTTCTTTTAACCACTGTAAACATTGCAACAGAATAAGGAGTTCAAAAGCCACCAAGGAAACAATGCACAAACATGCCATGTTTTTTCACAATTCATACACAACGAAATACCAAAGATCTTGCAATGAGATCCATGTGGACACATCCCTGTGCCCATGCAGCACTCCACCGAAGTCAACAGCACTCTCTACCCCCACGAAGCTCAACATAGGAATGGTACTACAGTTCTCTACTGATAAGAATTTTGTTATGACTTAATCTAATGTCATCTGTAACAGCATTCTTGAATTCAGCTGATCACTTGTTCTGGATATACTGCCTCAGTATATTCTCTTATTTTCAAGACAAGTAAAAATACATTGCAAGCACCATGAAAGCAGAGAAAAAAAACAGTTATGTTCACAATTTAGAACAATTTAGTCTCTGGTATACTCATATTGTTCTAATCATGAACTGTCCTTTCCAGCCCCCAAAAAATCATTTGACCAAACCAGAAAGGTGTAAAGTTTCCTGTTTATTGATACCTATTTCTATCTGTATCTTCCAAACATTTAAGATGATGCTGGAATGTTACAAAAGGTCAGTAAGTGCTACTTATCCAAGTAAGAAGTGGAGGATCAGACCCATAACTAGCATAATATGAAGGAATCTTAGCACGTTTTTTTTACCATTTCTGCTACAATATGAGAAAAACAACCTGTGAATCTTCTCTAAATGGAGACTTCAGGTAGTAAAAACTGTACAATCTCCCATGTATACATTATGGCTCTAAAGACTTGGGCCAAGATTTTTAAAAATAGGAGCCTAAAGTTAGGCTCTTAAAGCCGTATTTAGGCACATGATTTTCAAAATAGCTGAGCACCCACAAATCCCATTCAAAATCTTGGTGTTGGGGTCATCTAACTGGATTTCTTTCTGAGGAAGTAAAATATTTTGGAGCTCATTTTCAGAAGTGCAGCACACCCATCGCACTAAGCATTTTCTGAAAATCAGACCACATTAGAAGGGGTAGGGAGGTTAGTTCTGGCTCATATCAGATTCGCCACCCTGTATTTTGCTTGTATTTTAATGAAACTGAAAAACTCAAAGCGAGACTCAGCTGCAACAACCAAATTCTGTCTGGGTTTAGTCAAAACCAAACGAGCTCTATACATTTCATGGTTGAAGCTACTCTGGGACACCACCCTCTCCAGAGAGGACCCTGTTCTTTTAGTTATCTTCCAAAGAGGAAGACACACAGAGGCTTGTAACCCCTTCTCATACACAACACATGCACACAAGTGCAACATCTATGTGGTAGAGAAAGGGGTGGCTGGTTGGTCCACCCCACCCAACTTGTTTTATTGGGGAGCAGACAAGTTTGCCCACTCCCTCTATACCTTCCATCAATATTGGTAGAGGAGCACTTGGTCATCCTACACAGCGGTTTAGCAGCAATTAAATAAGAAAATGCTGCTCTTCCACTCTGAACCTAAAGGCATTGTGGTGACAGAATCACAAAGCGCCTTCTACTACGGTGAATTTTGGAACATCTCTAGCTCCAGAATAAGTGGAGTGGAAAGGCAGCAGCTGGACCACAGAAGTGTTTGTGTGGGCTAGTTTGTGACAAGCTGGAATCTGAATCTACCCTTTGCTAGCCTGCCACATGTTAAATGTCCATGTGGACCCAGCTGACATGCACTAGCAGTTGCTTAGTGCTCTTTGATCTACTCCTGTTTTACCAGAACCCCTTCCACACAGAAGACAACTAAAGTTTCCCACTCCTAAAAATCTAACCACGTTTGGGTAACAGGGACCAGTGACATTTACTTAATTTTTCTCATTTCCTATGAAACTAGAAAACACACTCCTAATTTTCCTCTTCCTCAAGAAATGCTTCAAATGTACCACACTGGGCAGAAGGGTTTTTATTACCAGCAACTGAAAATTCATACCTTATAAGACAATTGATGTGACATATTCATAGTCCTGCTATGCTGTATCTATTCTATCAGGACATCCTTTGTTCTATAACCCCATCCTATCACTGGGCAACTCACAGATGAAAAGCACTGAGAGGTGCTCCTATCACAGGAGGCTTTTTCCTCAAAAGGCTCCCAAAGGTAGGAGTGACTATGATTATACTGGCTCCACCACTGGGTGAAGTGGCAGGGGAATTTGTACCCTTGTAGTCATGAATTTATGGAAATTCTCCCCAGTCTCATCTCCTCCCCCATTCAGAGTGAAACCAAGGCACCATTCTCTATCAAGCTTTAATCTGGGATGCACGTGACTCATTTATTAAAACCTCTGCACCCATTATTTTCCTCTCAAACATTTTGCAGCCCGTCATGACCCATGGTTCTTGGACCCAGGCCCAGAGGGTTCATGGGAACAGCCATGCTCCAACCTCCCACCTGGCAGCCTGTTGACAGCTGCTTACCTGGGACCCATGAAGCCCAGCTGCAGAGTCAGGCTCTGCCTGAGATCCAAGTGCTGGAGTCCAAGAGAGGCTGATCAGCCCTCTGGCCCAACTTAGGCCAGCAGCAGGAGTAGAAAGTTCTCTGAACAACTGAGCTCCACCCTGCTCTGGACCACGTGCAATGTGCTTCCCACTTCCCCATCTTGATTTCCTGGCATCCCAACTCAGCATGACTCCTGGCATCTGGACTCATGGTTCTGATCTCCAATTTGTCTCCTGCTTTTGACCTTCCACTTTCCTGCCAGCCAACTCTTGACTCCTATCTCATGACTGCAGACTCTGACTATGAAGTCTGGCCACCCATGACCCGGCCATGACACATCCTCACACTATACAGTCAAGACAACAGTGTCAATACTACACAAACTACATTGAACCTACGGAAAGAACAAGTTAATGTACATCACGTTAGCATTTGTTCACATAGACGGTAAATCCTTTGGCTTGTAATTAAAATTTATGCCTTGTGTCAGATTATCAAGCTGTAGTAAAGTCACTGAGGACTCCTCTTACAGACTCAGTCTTTCAGTCCCAGATCTCTTCGGAAGTCCTATTGAGATCACTCCTAAGGTTATTTCCTCAGATAAGACTAAACAAGACAGTTATCTGTACATGAGAAACTACTGGCTTTAAAAAGGAAGACTGCGTACAAAGCTACAATGTGATTTTCATGAACAACTAGGAAGCATTTGACAAAGAAAAAGGAAGAGCTCTCTTCTGGAAATACTGTCCCAGTAAAATTGCAAGACTGGAATCTCAGGTGAGTTACATGAGATAGGTACCTATTAGATGTGTCCTACAAATGGAACATTTTTCTGTATTCACTGCCAATGCTACTGATTTCTAGAAAGTGCCCATCCTGAAAGGAGGGTCTCTGAAAAACTTGCTGAAGCTGTATAGATCTGAATCAGAGATCATGTCCCAGGTTTTGTAGGACCACAAGAAATGTTCACCCATGTTTTTATTGCATTTAATGATATTGAAGTGTTTGTATGAATTTGTAACAGATGTTTCTAAGTACTCTTGTCCATTTCTCTCTCCTGAGGATTTTTGTGGTGGGATGGCTCCAGATAATAATACAAACAAAGCTATAACAGGCACTCTGGGATAATTTTTTAGACACTATATCTAAATATCCTCCAAAGACTTACAAGCTGGAATGACCCTGCCTGCAGATGTTTTTGAGCTTACCAGGGCCATAGTGAAAAGCAAGACAGCTTCCAGATAACTGCAAAGCTCCTCCTCAAAAAGACTGAAAGGAGAGTGGGATTCAAGCTGCCAGGTATGAAAGTTAAGATGCCATAGTGCAGGATAATGGAGAAGATGGTGTGTGACAGCAAGGCTCCGACTCCGACTCAAAGGCAGTGAGAAAGGTATCGCTGTGATTTATGGCAGTGTTTCCTGGGTATGAGATAATCCTTGAGGAGAGAGCACCTAGGGATAGATTGTGGGATGTTGAGGCGCACTGTGCTGGTTGAGTTTCAGCTTTCAGTTTCTTAAAACAAAGTCTCTAGCTTTTATGGTTGCAACGAAAATCTTCAAAATGAGAAGCAAGAGAGATCTGCTTGAATTTGCAGATAGCCTGAAACAATGGCTCTGAGGTATGAACTGCTGTGTACACTTCCATGGCTGGTAACTCAGATGTCAAAGACTTCTAGGTCTATCTAATATTTTTCAAAAATTCTATTTAAAGCTATCTCCGTGTCTTTTATAGCACACAAGCCAGAGGAGAAAAAAGCCCATCCAGCTGCTGGAAACACAAAACAACCAAAGAGCATAGTGCTAGCAACAAGAAGGAGGGAACATTACATATTCTGCTTTTTCCCTCCCTTAAATGCCAGTCAAGAAGCAGCACTGAGGTCTCTGAGAATACAAACTGCCCTCCCAGCCTGCAGGCAAGTACTGTGACTGTTGCTGCTTTGGTAAATATAACAGAATGGGTAGGAGAGACTGCTCAGAAGGAAGGAGTGAGTGAAAGCCCTGTCAATGGGCACTCATGTGACATGTGCCCACACACACACTTCACCTACTTCCTAAGGTAGAGAGAGAAGTGTGTGCGCATGGGACACACGTGTGTTGCACGTTTGTCCAGCTTTGGAGAGCAGCCCAGGACAGCAGCTGTGACATTCACAGAAATACAAACACACACTCCCACACACCCAAAAAACCCTAGCCTAGCTTCACATATCATCACAAAAGGAAGGGCAAGGAATGTGTCTTCTGTCATCTTCCTTCTGGACATTTCGTTTATCCCTTTTGTAGGATGGTCTCACATTGTTTCACAAGTCTTATTCTGAGGCTCACTTGTTAAATACCGGCCCAGTTCTTAAGCAGGGGAGATCTATAACTGAAGCATGCTCACCTTGTGCAGACACAAACACACACAGCTTGGTAGTTATAGCACACAAGATCTACATAGCTTCATAAACTCAACATCAATGGGCAATGTAGGCAACATACTGGAAACCACAAGCAATATAAATACATAATAGAACTTTTAATGTGCAGAAAGACTAAACAAAAATGATCCTTGACCTTCTTGCTTTCCCTTTAGCTCATGCATTCCATTATGCCCAGTGAGACAACAAATGGAATGATGCTGAAAGCAATAGCTACCATGTAACAAGTTTGGAAGCCAATTTGTACAGTAGTTGAGCAGTTAATAGTGTTAATCAGAATGATAACCTGTTAATTTCTATATTTATGCAAATAATATTTTGGCAGATCACACACTAACAGCAAAACCTGCCAAGAAAAAATCTAAGTGTCTTATAAATCTGCTACTCTGTTTTAATAATCTGTAAAATAATACCATAGGACTGTACCAATGATTGTTGGCACATTTGAAGACAACACATACTTACATTTAAAAATAGTTAGCCAAAATTAATCTGTCTTCTCAAAAAGATAAATGAACAATTTGTTCAACTCTTAACCTTTACAAAGTAAGGATTAATCTCTACAGTTAAATCCAATCTGTAGCTTTATCTTTTTAACAAGAACTGGGCATTTCTTACAGCTCTTCCTAAAATAGGCAACATTTGCAGAACAAAAAAAACAGCAAACCCCAAACTGTCCATGTTACTGAAACTATCATATATAAAATTAAAACATAAGACAATAATTTACTGATAAGGAAAGGCCCAGGCCGAATGAGAAAAATATTGCCATTTGGAATGGGCAGAATTTAGGATGGTTCTAGTTTTGTAAAACCTCGAACGAAAAGTATTTGTTTTACAAAAGAAAGAGCAGACATCCTTTGGATCTGGGCCCCAATTAAGCTGAACCATCAGAGTGAGGTAAAAGAAAAAAGAGGTTTGGTAAATGGTCATGGATTGTAGATTTAAACCTCTTTCTAGATGTATTAAAAATATCAAGAGGTGCTTGCTCACTTCATTTTCACTTTGGTGATGCACAGAATGCCACCATTAAATTTGACATTAGCTATTTTATTGCATCTTTGGAAAAATAAGGTTTGAATATTTCTGCACGTACTACCAGCGTCCAGCTGCTGTGGGAAAAAAGGGATCTTCAAATATTCAAAAGATTCAGACTGGTATAACCCTTTTCATTAAGTAAAATTGTCCACGTGAGCCAGTCCCTGCATTTTGCAAATCAATGTGTGTATGCACCTGGACTTTAAATTCTATTAGCATGTTGGTGTATGTATAACGATATACATATCTAGGTAAATTTTCTTTCTTTGGATTGAGCTCACAACACAAAATGTTAAAGTATCTCTGGCAAAAACAATAGGCATTTTTTCCTTTGAATACAAATGTATGTTTTTAAATGAATGTGCAGGTTTCCTGTTCTCGCATAATGCTTTCAGTTTAAAATATTGTCATTGACTAATTCCAAGTTTAATTAAAACAAAATGTTTTGCATCACAAACACACTTCCTTTTATAGTGTTTGTCTCTTCTTTCAATAGTAAATCTTTACCTTAATATGATTTCCATCCATTAAGGGGGGAAAACATTTTAAAAACATAAAAGTCCAAAGTTTTACAGCAACTCTCTTTCATGGAGTCAACATATGCACGCACCAAAGCCTTTGCAGCGAAAACAGGATTCTCTCCACCTCCCTCTGCCTTTTCTCCCTACTGAATGCCATGGCCTTCACTCAACCAAAGGAAATGAAAGACAGACTGAGACAACAGCATCACGTGGGTGAAGGTCAGATTGATTTTCAGCTGTGTGGTGCTGTTTTATCACCCTCAGGACAAAAATTAAGCCCTTCCTTTTTCTTTTCTCTCTCTATTGCTCTCTCTCTCTTTTTTTTTTTTTTTTTTTTTTTTAATATTTCATGTCTGTTTTAACAAAGCAACTTATTTTTCCCTGAAATTTTTGTTAGGCTCCAATTTCCCTAAAATTATCAAATGTTCAGAAAAGTGAACTAATTCAAAACATTTGTGGGTATCTTCCTCAAAAGGGTAAAATCCAAAGTCCAGACACTAATATTTTTATCCATAAGTTTTCACTATTCTCTGTGTATATATCCTGGCTCCTTTAAATTACAGAGGTGTCTACAGTGACATCCACTGACAGCAAAACAGACTTGGTTACAGCTTCAGGCTGCTCATCAATGATCCCGGTCACTGGGAGAGGAGCATTTTCTATCTCAGAAGGGGAAAGTTCACAAATCTACGTCCATTTCCCACCCACCCCATTCTTAGAGTGGTCAAGCACTCTGAGAGCTGAATATACTGCCTGTCACTTTCTGATCCAGACATGCACAGCCAATTACTGTGGCAGCAATTGTCAAATCAGTCAGCATTGTTGGGACCCAACTGCAGCTTTCTCAACTACAGTAGGACTTGCAAACACACTCCCTCCAACTTGCTGTTCAGACAGGCTGTCCTCATTTTTATTTCTTAATTGACTGATACCATCCCCCAAAGTAATAATGTCATTTTCAATGCAGCCAACTTTAGCCAGTTAATGCTATGAAATAAAAATGTTCAACACAAAATGAATAATTTTATAATCCCTATTTTTTTTTTTTAATACTTGCATTTGTTGAGTTTAAACTATTGGCCAGAAAACTCAAATAATATTTTTCTTTAAGCAAGTATACAAGTTAAGATACAACTTCTACTTCTTACCTTTTCTGCCCTATGCATTTATGTTGGTGTTGTCTGCAGTTCATTCCTACCAGCCAGAGTGAGGGAATAAAGGTAATTGTGATAAGAGCAAGTGGTAAGTGATAAGACCTGTGCACAGCTTGAGGTTTCAGAATCCTTCGGACAATATGTTTGGTTTTTAAAACAAACAAACAAATCAGTCACTAATACCTGGTATCTCTAACTCCTCTCACCCTAACCAATCTAGCCACCATTCGTTGGCTGATTTCTTGCAGGCGCTTTGAGGAGGAATTTGAAGAGGAGATGGTGGTGGACTTGTGGATCAGTTCAAGGTTCAAAGAAGGCGCTCCAGGCATACAGAGCATTATGGAGCTCAGAGACCAACGTGGGAGAAGACGACAAACGGATATTCAAGGCCTACATCACTGGCAGAGCAAAGGGGAAAGGGGCAACACAATAAGAGACAAGAGCAGGTGTGTAGGCAGAGAGAGGCAGAACTGTGAGTAGCCTCGAAGGCGAGAGTAAAAGAGCTTGAATTGAATTATGCAGTCAGAATGATGTGGAAGGAAGATGAGACTAGGAAAGCAACTGTGGATTGGAGGCCAGACAGTAGGAAGCCGCAGTAAGCAAGACCTGAGAAGAATAAAGCAAAGAAGTGGACATTAAGGAGAGAGAGCCCCTGCTGGAGTTACACAGACAAGAGAAGGGAGCAGGTAGACCAGCCAAAGGTAACACTGAAGGAATGCACAGAGAACCAGCAGAACTCAGTATTACAAAAGCCAAAGTCAGACAAAATACTGAGAAAGCAAGAAGTTTGAGGATCATTATAAATGAAGATTAGGAAAAAAGTGAGGAAGGCACTTCATAAGCTACTTTTTATCTAATATTAACTTACAAGAGCAGTGTGATATAGGGTTTTGTAGTTGTTTTAATGCATATATGACATTGATTGCTGCAATTCAAATTTCCAAATAAATTCCCCTTCAATTCTGATAAATCACCTGCACTTATAGTTCATTCAAGTCAATGAGATTTGGGTGCCTAACACCTTTAGAAAATCCATCGGCTAACAGAGTGGTCCTTCTAAAAGGAAGGGTGATCCAGTGATTAGGACCAAGCTCCTAGCCTAGGACATGAAGACCTGCATTCAAGTCCCTGCTTCACCAAAGACTTCCTGTGTGATCCTGGACAAGTAACTTAGTGTGTGCTTCAGTTTCCCCTCTGTAAAATGGGTATAGTAGTACTTCCCTACCTTACAGGGATGTAGTCAGGATAAATACATTAAAGATTGTGATGTTCTCAAACTCTACAGTAAGGGGAGCCATACAAGTTTATAATATAGATAGAAAATTCCAACCTGCATTTTTTCATTAACTAGAGCAAAAGAAAATATGTAGCAATAAACAAGTAATCTCCATAATCCTGTCTATCTTGCAGTTGTCTTTTCTATTATTGTTAATTTCATAAGTATATCGTTGCTTCCACTAAAGAGGATCTTAGCCATAGTGCCTTTAAAAACAAGAGAAAGACTCTTCTTTACTCAGCACAGTCAGCACTAGGAAGAGGAATGATTCCTGAAAATGCATTGTAGTACAAAAGAGCTGAGATGGACTGGATGGTTCAGCAAAAAGTGGAAATGAGATCTAGAGCCTTTCACCGCCAGATTACCAGTTCAAATCCAGCTCAAGATGACTGAATGTTGTTACTATAAAATGGATGAGTTTGAGGGTCTCAGTCCAGTCCCCAATTGACATATATCCACACTGAAAACAAACTACAACTATACTAACTGATACGCTAGTTGGTAGAAGCCAGATGTGGCTCCCCTCTAGAGGCAGTCCTTCCAGGTTAGGGATCACAGCACACTGATGGGACAGTTTGTACTACTGCTACCTATGTTGTAAAGATTCTCTCAGTAAGCAGGATAATCCAGTCTCGGGGGGCATCAGTCCAGCACCTCTCACCAATATTTGAGTCACATAAAGAGTTTTTAAAAAGTAAAAAAAAACTTCTTGGTTGTAAAAGAAAGTGGTTCAATGGAAATAAGAGAGAGAGAAAGGGGTAAAAAATTGTAATAAGAAACAGGTTTGCCTACACTACTCCACAGTTTGGACTATGGGGCATGAACAGTAGTGTGCACTGAAGTGCTGCACTGTACAACTCCCCCGTGTGGATGCTGCAAGCACAGATTAAAAGGCTCCGAGTTTGCACTAATGTAATCCTCTTCAAACAGGATTATATTAGTGCAAACAAGAAACCTTTTAATCTGTGCCCGCAATGACCACACGGGGGAGTTATAGTGCAGCACGTTAGTGCGCATTGCTATTCATGCCTCAGTAGTCCAAACTGCGGAGCCATGTAGACATGACCAAAGACAGTTAGGAAACAGTGAAAGAAAAGAAAGGCCCAGAGAAGACTGAGGAGGTATTTGTTTTGGGGGCACATAAGAAATGAAACTGCAGACCCCAAGTCTTGCTCAGACTCCTCCAGCTGGGCTGTTTCATTCCATTTCCACTGACTTCTAAATACTTCTGCCTCTTATATACCCCATCAAAAAGATGGAAAGCAGCAGAGGATTCCTCAAAGCAGGGTAAGTGAAGACCAGGCTGTCAGCTGGCAAAAGAATACGCCAACCAGGTTCCCTACAGGCTAGAGCTCTGGGTTCCTTAAACACAGAAGTCACTAAAGAGGATGTCCTAGCTAACCACCGGAAAGCTGGGCATCTGAAGAAGACCAAGCCATGCTGGCTAGTTTCCCTTAAGCCAGCCGGCACTTGGGGGAGGCTGCATTCTGGCTTCCCCATGCCTGGAGCACAGTGAACAACATGCCAGCTGTGTCTGCAGACAAGCCAAGTTTAATAAGGCTACAACAAAATCATTCAAATGTCTACTGCAGAGTATCTATGCTTTTTGCTACAGCTAGTCAAAATATAGGAGACAAATTTTTGAAAATGTTCAGACATTTCCTCTCCCACCTTTTTATTGAGATTTCAAAGTTTACAAAATTTTTCTGACCATTTCTACATTTTACATTCAAAGACAACAACCTAAGAAAGGTTTTTTCTTAGCATTTTTAATGACCAAACTGTGCTCTGTGATGAATGCATGAAATACACTACTAGTTGCTTTTTTTTCTTAGTAAATGTTGAAGACTTAATTGTGATTCCTTCAGTAAAAGACAGAGAAAGCCTTTTGGCTCCCCCTCCACCCGTTCCCACACAGAGGGAAGGTATAATCCATCTCCTACTAGTGGGGAGATGGCCATAGTCTTGCCACTACCCGCATGCTAGGACAGACTTGCTGGTGTTTAATACTGGTCTGGTGTTAGTCATCAAGAGGATGTACTTTATCTGTTTGTTGTTTTACAGATAATGTCAATTTGGCAGTAACCTATAACAGTTCTCGGTTAACAACATGTCTCAAGTCCTCTTTTTGGCAGGGTGGAGGGCAGAGGGAGAACTGTAAAGAAAGATTGTGGCAAGGCAACCATCAGATCAGATCTACTTGAACTTAGTCAATCTGGTTTCAGCACAGAAACTTAACTAACTGCATTGACTGGTGACCTCCTGATGATGGATGCAGATCAAATGGTCATGCTGATTTCTTTAGCTGTCGGTTACCTTCAATACCATAGATGATGTATGTTGACTCATCTGCAGTCCCTAGCAGAAATTGATGGAATTGCTCTTGAGTAGCCCCAATTCTTTCTTTCCAAGAGTAAAAGTAGTAGTGGGCAGCTGCTCAGCTGCCTCAGAGATCTCTCACGTGGAGCATTACACGGTTCAGTCTAGTTATTCATCATGTGAAAAGAGTACATGAGGCCGTTAAGAGACATGGGATAAGATGCCTTCAGAATGCTGAAGACAAGCAGGTCTGTGTCTCAATTTCACTGCTCTGCTGTGGTTGAGACAAGGGATGGATAAGGGCAATCTACTTGAGGCTCAATCCAGACAAGACCAAGAGATAGTCAGCAAAAAGACAGCAAACATTCCATTAGCTCCCTTGGTTGGGAGGCTACACCTTCAATTCTTTACTCGAGTTTGCGTTTTGTAGATTGCATAAGATCACAGCAGATCTCCTAGATCATCAGGCAGCAACTATGGCCAAAACTGGTTTCTCTCATCAGCACTTGACAAGAAAGGCACAGGCACAGCCTTTACTTTGGGATGTGAACCTTGCTACAGTAACCCAGTTTTTGTTTTTGTCAATTTGAGATTAGGCAACTGCCATATAGTCTCCATGGAGCTACCTAGACCTTAAGACCCTTTAAAAGCTTAAGTAAGCACAGGATGTAGCTTCTGTCTGATAAAGGATGGTTCCACGGGAAACATGGTGTTCTGTAGATGGTCCTGACTGACTTATTTTCTGACTTGAGCTTTAAAGTATCAGTTTTTAATCACTGAATGGTTTGGATCTTGCCTACCTGAAAGATGCCTGCTACTTTCTGCAAGTGATACTCTGACACAGCTGCCATCAGTGACTCTGGAACTCACTCCCCTCTCTTATTCACAAATATTTATTATTCATTTAAATGCATAAAACAACCAAAACTAATGTGTCCCCAACTCAGTTTTAGGTAAGGTGACCAGACAACTCAATATCCTCACGACCATGCCAATATTAAGGGCTTTGTCCTATATATGCAGCTATACCCCCACCCTCCCAAAAAAGTGACCTGATTTGTCACACTTCCTATCTGGTCACCCTAGGCTTAGGGCACCATCCCCTCCCATAATGTAATGAACAATCAACAAAGCGGATAACAGACTACATAAAAACAAAAACTCCCCAGCCAGTGTTATAATCTTTAAAAGTCTCCGACAGGAGAGAGAGGGTAGAACCTCACTAAGGGCATTTCGTAGCATTACACAACCATCCCTTCAGCCCTTTCCAAGGTGCCCAGGGAAAAGATGAGCCCAGCAGTATGTTCATAGATTAAACAGATCAGGGCTCTAGCTGAGCTCAGTGGGGAAGTGATTTCCAGAGTCAATGGGCCTTCACAAAGAACACCCTGCCAGTAGTTCCCTTTCATTAATATTGAGAGAGCTGCAGTTCAAATTATTCTACTGATCGCAACTGCAGAAGCATGACAAGAGGAGAGAGGTGGTCTTTTGGGTAGCCTGATATCAAACCATTAAGAACTTTGAAGATCAAAACCAACAACCATCTGCAAACTCACAAGCAACCAGTGCAGTACCCAGAACATCGGAGGTATGTGCTCTCTGTCTGAAATCTGGTTTAATAGGTGAATTCTGTACCCACCTTCATTCTGGTTGATTGCTTTGTATTTTGTGGGTTGGGGTCATTGGTGCAGAGGGGTTGGTTGTGATATTTTGTTTTATCTGTATCCTTTTAAATGTATAAACAACTGCCTAGAGTTACAGGGCAGGCAATCTTTTAAAACAGATACATAAATAGGCATTAAAAAAATAAATAATTCCTCACTGAAGTTCCATACAATCAAGCTAACATCCCACCATTACTTCCAGCTCAAATGACTGGCCCTCATTGGGCCCTGTGATGAAAAAACAAGGTAAAAGGGCTTTGTTGGTGTGAAAATGAGCTACAGCACAGCCAGGTATAACAAAGATATTATTGTCCCTAAGAAGAGTTTGAGTAGCCAGAACATCCACATAGCCATGCCATCACCAGTTATTTCTGGCTCTATGGGGGCTGAAGGGAGTAGTAGATGTGGCTCATTATTCCCACTCCTTCATAAGGTTTATATTTGAACCATGCAGACTGCAAAACTCTTATTTGTGAGAACAATACCCAATCCTTCTCCCCACCCCAGCATGTTCACCTGGAGAGACCCACCACAGAGGTCCCAGCTGCTATGCACTGTGGGGTGGGCATGAAGCCGCCTTGTATGGGTTCTCCGCTGCTTTGCTCCCTGCACATTCGTGCAGCGGGAGTTATTATTTCTGCAGCCTTTGATCTTTTATGCCTGAGTAAGTGGCCCCAGAATTTGGCGTTTGGTGATGAACAGTTCTAATTTTAGATTCAAATGTATCACCCTCCCACCCTTTTATAGTCAATTGGCAGCACTGTTGCAGACCCAGAAAACCAACATTACAGATAATGCTGAAGAAACAATTGCTACATTATTTTAGCATTATCCTCCACCGTTCCCTTTCCTGCGCAACAGCCCTCAGTTTGAGTCTATGTCCCACAGCTAGACCCAGGGACACTGAAAGGTATGCCACCTACCTTCAACTGTAGAAGAGCCCTCGAGACTGCTGGAAAGCAACACTGTCAGGAATCACAACATTTTGCACAGCTTTTATAAACATTCTTAATTCATTAAATACTACACTAAGACAACCTTCAGACAGAGATTCCCCATATGGCTACATACATATACACTGAACCCACCTCCCCCCCTCCATTCATTAAACAGAACCACACCACTGCACACTGAATGAGGGAAAATCTTACAAGCTCTAGTTTGAATGCACTTAAGCAGAAGCTCAAGAAATATATTTCACAGTAAGGTCAGCTAAACTGCTGATACTTCAAAGGTTAGCATATGCCTTATTTATCATTAGATTTGTAACTGAGTTTTTTCTCAGTTTCAGCTGCAGATTCAGACATTGCAATACATTTTATGTAATGTAGTGAAGAATATTAAAGAGATGGTTACATTCACTGTGGATTTCAACAGGAAGTTAGAGGGGGCTGGTGCCACACTGGCAAAGTAACTTACTGATATGCTTGTTATAGGAGCCCTGAAAAGAACTTCTTCAAAGTCTGAATGGAAACCAGCACCATACACTTAAATAATATCGGTGTAATAGAAATCAGTTATGATAGGCCCTCAGATATTCCAGCCAGAACTCAGCCTAAGCATATCTTTGGCACTTCGAATGAGAAGTGGAGCACCCTCAACATTAACTGATGTCTCAGACCTCACAGGCTGAGGCTCCTTTCATTCCTACACGGGTAGGGAGAAAAGTCAGTCAGACTGAATTTTGTATTCTTATTCCAGTGAATGTATATACAGAATACAGGACCAAACATAAAATGCCTAGTCATCAAGGACAGCAGAGGCTAACCCAGCACCTTATTATCTGCCCTATACCCTATTTCTGGAGGTGTTATTGCCTGCAACATAAAGATTGTGCTAACAGCCCTTCAAGCAACATGATGATAAATATTTAACTGTCCCGGTGCCCACTTTTCACATCCTTATGTTGAGAAGTGAGCACTCTGAGGGAAGACATTTGTTTCTACACTGTTTGGCAATGTTACCACAGCGTTGCTGGTGCCAATTTTTATATGCTCCACTGGAAAGCAGGAAAAATGTATTTTGGCACCACACACACACAAAAAGGAAATCTGTTACCTTTTACTTTAAAACACTAACCAGGTTAACAGAAAGCAACTGGATTCTGGCAAAGGAAAGAGCACTCAGACTGAACCACAACATAGTAATTAGGGCCAGTAGGTCATTAGAGCCACAGCTGTATAAACTAGGTGTATAATTAACTTTCTATACTGCTTTTACACAACAGCATTTCAGTTTCTTCTGTGAAGGGGGGTGGGTTTCAGTAATATTAAAAAAGAAAAGAAAAATAACCTTTGAAATGCCAATCAGGTGCAGCAAACCATTGTATATTTTGCAGGGGGGAGGGAAGCATGTAAGAAGTGTGTTTTTGTAAGTGTGAAATACAAAGTACTACATAAGAATTATATTCATGAGATGTAGTCACAAGGTTTACAAGCTGCCATATAGTGGTTGTTGGGTGAGCATCCTGTATATACAGTTGCAAGGCAATTACCGTTCTTTGTAGTAGGTGAATACAAGAAAATGAAAAATTATACACTAGCATGAAACAGTTACAATACCTCATTTAAAATGTAAGCCTAGTGAACAAGTTACAGGGCATTAAAAGGAGCAACTGCAAGACTTAATTATAAACTAGTTCCTACCGTACAGTAGTTTAGAAAAATCAGCCGCTTCCAAGCTGGCAATTTCCATATATAGCTCTGCTGCTGTTTGAAACAGACAACCTGTAAAGTTATCAACAACAGAAGAGGACCTCATGAAATGCTCAAGGACCCCAATGTAACCTACTACTGTCCAGTTCATTGATGTGCTAATGTGCTAAAAAATACTCCATATTCAGTTGAAAAACTGAAAAGAGAGAGAGAGAAATTTACAAATGGACACTGACCCAGTGGGGAGGTTGGGTGGGAGGGGAATATGAGTGGAGAAGGCAAAAATAAAGTGAAGCTGGAGCTGTATTTTTAATCTGAGAAAAGTGCTAAAAACCTGAAAAGGGAATCATGCATGCACACACAGCAAAGTTTGG
Source organism: Emydura macquarii macquarii (assembly GCF_026122565.2). Taxonomy (NCBI): domain Eukaryota; kingdom Metazoa; phylum Chordata; order Testudines; family Chelidae; genus Emydura; species Emydura macquarii. Next base: position 2,997,425 of record NW_027130432.1, read on the forward strand.
GGCTTCTTAGCCACTTCTCATCAGATAAGAAATAACTGCATCAGCCACAAAACAAAGATGCATTGCAGAATAGTTGCTTGATGCATATGGCTTTTGCTGCTGGCCAGAGGGGACATGATGATTTGTAAATCCAGGTTTGAATTATACTGTTGTCAACAATCCAAAGTATAACAGCAATATTAAAAAAATATTAAAAAGGAATCGCAAGTCTATTGTGTGTGTCAATATTTATTTCTCTATAAGTAAGAGACAGGGGAAATGTTCATTTTAAAAACTGAAAACATCTAATGTATGTCCAGCATTCTCATTCATTTTGGAAGGCACTTTTAGAACAGCCTTTTCATTGGTTTAAGAATCATTTCTGAGATCTGACTTCTTAATTGTTTTTTGGGGGGAAGAGAAGAAACATGATGTCACTTTATTGGAAGTTGCCCCCACTTAAACCCATTTCAGAACCCCTGTAGAAACTGCAAATCTATAATCTACGATCAGAGACATCAGGCATGAGTAATAGGTGTAAAAGGCACCTAATTCTGTCAGAAACAGAACATCTACATGTCATTGACATCAAAAAGAAAACCACTCATTTATGCTACAAGAGATGTCTACATTTCAACAATGCTTTGTCCTGAAAAAAACAAGTCTGAAGTACATGAAAAGGCAAAGGGTGGAAATGGCTGTTTGCTACTTCCTTCCATGTCAAAAAAAGCTGCTTTCAAAGTGCATTATAACTTCAGTGTACTATAATGAATTTCTAAGGGATTCCAATGAAATAGATGGTTTTTCCTATTCTTTGGAGTGGTCTCTTATAATTTTGCAATACTCCTGAGTTGCAAGGTCTTCCTAACTTCCGTATCCCACAGGAAGTCATTAGTTATGTTCTATTACCAGCCTTGTAATATTATCAGCACAAATATTGCCTGTATTGATCTGGACCCATGTACACTATTGAAAACATTGCTTCAGATTAAGATATGAAATTCTCACTTGCCAAGAGACAGATACTACATTACAATCTTGTGTGTCAGGCACTACAAATAAAAGAATGGAGTATATCAAAGGACACTATCATGTAGCTTATTTTATAGGGTAATATTTTTAACGCATCCTAACGTTGTCTTGTAAGACTCTTACCCTGCTGATCTGATCTTTTTCTATTGAATTTAGCACAGATCTGTTTTTCCTGTTCTTTAAATGAAACATTTTTACTTTTATCAAACAACAACTTAGGCTTGTCTACAGTTGAAATGTTTCTGATTAAGGTAGAGTACAAATAAAGTGCTATTCCTGAAGACTCGCATAACTTCCAGAATAAGACTGTCCACACGTGGAGTTAATCAAGAATAGTTAATCAGGAACAACTCCATGTATCCTTATATGGTGCCTTTTGATGCCAAAATGTCTTCCCTTGTGTATCAGCATCACGTACAAAGACCGTACAGTTATGAATAGTATTCATTGCCATTCAAAAGTTAACAGTGGGAGCCTGATATAGTGTTTTGATAGGCCCCACAAAATATATATAATTTATTTTTTGTTATTCTCACTAATGAAATCGTACATTTTTTAATAAATTAAAATTGGGCCCTAAAAATATTGATACTAGATTGCACCCCCAGCAAGTTTGTGGATGACACTAAGCTGGGGGGAGTGGTAGATACCCTGGAAAGTAGGGATAGGATACAGAAGGACCTAATCAAACTGGAGGATTGGGCCAAAAGAAATCTAATGAGGTTCAACAAAGAAAAATGCAGGGTCCTCCACTTAGGAAGGAAGAATCCCATGCACAGCTATAGACTGGGGACCGACGAGCTAGGCAACAGCTCTGCAGAAAAGAACCTGGGGGTAACAGTGGATAAAAAACTGGATATGAGTCAGCAGTGTGCCCTGGTTGTCAAGAAGGCTAATAGCATATTGGGCTGCATTAGGAGGGGCATTGCCAGCAGGTCACGGGGAGTGATTATTCCCCTCTATTCGGTATTGGTGAGGCCGCATTTAGAATATTGTGTCCAGTTTTGGGCCCCCCACTACAAAAAGAATGTGGACAAGTTGGAGAGAGTGCAGCGGAGGGCAACCAAAATGATTAGGGGGCTGGAGCACAGGACTTATGAGGAGAGGCTGAGGAAACTGGGCTTGTTCAGTCTACAGAAGAGAAGAATGAGGGGGGGATTTGATAGCGGCCTTTAACTACCTGAAAGGGAGTTCCAGAGAGGATGGGGCTAGGCTGTTCTCGGTGGTGGCAGATGACAGAACAAGGAGCAACGGTCTCAAGTTATGGGGGGGAGATCTAGGTTGGACATTAGGAAAAAGTTTTTCACTAGGAGGGTGGTGAAGCACTGGAATGGGTTACCTAGGGAGGTGGTGGAATCTCCATCCTTAGAAGTTTTTAAACTGAGGCTTGACAAAGCCCTGGCTGGGATGATATAGCTGAGGTTAGTCCTGCTTTGAGCAGGGGGTTGGACTAGATGACCTCCTGAGGTCCCTTCCAACTCTAATATTCTATGATTCTATGATACTAAACATCATCATTTTCTTTTTATATATTTGGGGCCACATTTTTAAGTCCATTTGTATGGGCAAAAGAATGTGCTCCCCTTAAGGTGGCTCCTTTTGCACTTGGAAACTGGGTAACTGCCTGCTCTAACAGGACTTTACACATGCACAGCATCTTTAAACATCTGCATGTCCTCATTTTGAGTGTACCAGCTGTGTATCTCTCTGCCTTCCTTTTGGAAAACATGGTGTTTTACGAAGTTTATCCATTTTTCAGCTTATCCTCCCATGCACTCAAGTAGGAATGAACAATGTCATTCACAGACTATCAATACTTCAGTGCACATTAAAGAATCTCTGCACTACTACTACTGTGGCTATCAGCCTGTGGCTAATGACTGTGAGGTTGGTTGTCTGAAGGTTTGTACGGGATCTCAGGCTTGCCCCTTAGCCTCTGCCCAGTATAAGCAGAACAAGAAAACCACCGATTCTAGGAGGCAGGGCAGGAAACAGAGGAACCAGCACTTGAGACAGATTTAAGATTGCAATCCCTGTCTACCTGCAGCACAGGAGAGTTTCCCATCACTCCGAGCAAGCAGAATGGGGGAAAGAAGGAACTCACTTCTCCAATAGCCGTAAGAGGTCAAGGAAGAGAGCTACCAGCCTGGGTAAGAGGATAAATGGAGAGACCACCCAACCATTAATCCCATGAACTATCGTAGGAACAAAAGGCAGATTAAACCAGGGTATCTGGGAAGCTGAAGGCATCTCAACCAATCTGATACATTTCCTGTAGCATAATTTTTAGTTGTGCCCAGTTAGGGAAGCTGGGGGAGGAGGAATCTGCACTTAGGAGGAAGATGGTTGAGGGTCTGGGGATCTACAGGAGAGAGCAAGCTTCCCTTTGACGCTGATAACCAAGCCCTCAAGAAAAATAGGCACAAAAGATCTTAGATGAGTGTTATGGGGAAAAGTGATGGCTGAATATCGCATTCTGGGAAGGGTAAGCATAAAGATCTCTAATCTCAGGAACATGGCCTGTGCTCACTCTCCTAATACCTTTTTTACATATTTGAATAGACCTGCAAAAATATTTACTGTAGGCAATAAATCAGTTTAACATGATCTGTAGAATACCTGCTGGCATCACTGTCATAGAAAGTGTCATGAAAGAGCAATATATGTTGCAATTGTTCACATCAATGCTCTGAGCTCATTTCTCTCTTTTCAGAAAATAAAAACAAGATCAGTCTGTGATGATACCCATCACCATCTCCTTAAACTTCAAAAGAAAATGCAATAATAACCCATTAAGCAATGGTATGGCCCATGTTTAGTGTGGCATTACAAATCTCATCCTAAAACTTAATCTCAGAAATTGTCATGTCCACTTAAGGGGGTTCAGAGGACTTGAGTCTCTCTTTCCTAGAGTTCTGGACACTTAAATCATTTAACATCGTATTAACCAAGCTTCTTCCATTTGAAGGGGAAAAAACAGTCTAAAACTTTTGGTGCTAATATAAAAACCACAACATTTTTTCTAGCCTAATTACTGACAGATTCCAATTGGAAAGCTGTTGCTTTTATTTTAATTTTATTAAAGAAGTGAACAAAGGCTACCCAAGGCACCACAATAAAATTACATTAACTGTAAAATTACATTATTAATTCTTTAATCTCACTTGAGGCCTCAAGCTGTTGCTATGTCCAATTACCCAGCTAACCACCTGTCAGAATTGTAAAGCTAGTTTAACATTACCTCCAGGACAGTTGTGTGCCCTATGTTCAGTCAGGTCTGCCAGCGAATCGAAGTCCTGCTGACAGTTATCGCAGGTGTAAATTGACTCATCCTCCATGTCTTCATCTTCCTCATTTCTCTCTTCCTGACTTGTCACGCTGTTCCTCTCTTCCAGGGCCCGGCTGTCCTTCACATCATTCTCCAGCTCTCCTCCTAAGCCTCCTGCCAACAAGAAGAATATACTCCACTGTAAATTTCAGTGGCCTAAAGAAAAATTTTAAAGGAATGGTCTTGCATCTATTAGGTACATTTAATTACCATAGCTCTCACTTCACGTTATTCCTGACACCTCTCATTATATTAATGTGTTTTTTATATCGTGCAGTGCAACAACTCTCAATTGTATTCTTTAATACTTGGTGTGAATCCTCCAAAGATACTTTCTTCTAATCTTCTTTAGCATGTGTATAGCAGGAATCTCTACATCTCCGTCATACAAACCAGTTAGTATTTCATCATTTGAAGCAGATTCACAGCACATTAAAACTGGCAAGATTAATTATTGACTATTAAGAAAAGTTATGTGCTGAATTTTAATTCTTTAATTCCCCTCCCCCCTCCAAAAGACAATCTTTGCAGCATCAAGAAAAAAATTATCTGTTTTAAGGCCCCCATGCCTATATAACTTCTAGTATGTGAGTAGTTCCACTAGACTTGAATTAACTTAAGACAATTTGCTAAGCAGATATGCTTTCAGTTCTAGTTGTCGGGTTAACATAGTAGTTGATATTCAGATCTTTTGTATGTTGTTTATTTTAAAGTGTGATCAAATTTAGGAAAATGGAAATTTAAACAAAGAGAACGGAATTTGTTTGCAGAATAAATTGCGAGTTTAAAAGAGAGATATGCTTATGGACCTGTTTCTCTTTTCACTTACACTGGTGTAAATCAGGATTAAATCCGTTGCCATCAGTGGAGATAGCCCAGCATAAAACTAGTTTAATGAAGGTAAGAATCAGACTCTCTAGCTACATAGTGTCTTTAATACCAAAATACAGTACACAAAGAGCATGTTCAAATCATACTATTAGACTGATTTGCTTATTTTGCTTACTTCAACTCATCTTAAGATGCCCATTTTAATAATGTTTGTTTACTGTTAAGAATAATTATAAAATTGAACCTGAAGCACAAAATTGCAATAAAAAATTGAATTAACAGAATCTTCTATTAGAAGTTCCAAATTGTACATTCTCTGAACTGATATGACAGAAGCTAATTTGTTAAACTGGTCTGAGGGTCTCTCTTCTTGATCCAAATTTTTAATGAGATGTTATAAAGTTGTTGGGTTGTTTGTTTTGTTTTTTGTTTTTTTACATTGTGAAGGAAACACCAGTGATTATACAGATCAGTCATTTCTAATATGGGATTGGATCCAAAGAGATTAATGACAAATAATACAGAGAAAATTCAACAAAACTGAGAAATAGAATTTATTCAAGATGAAAACAAGGAACAATATGCACTTCAATTCATATATACAGTTAGTAGGGTTGTATTACTGCTATCCATTGAAAACACACATTTTCAAACATCATCTGCACTGAACATGATAGCATAAATCAACTAGTGTAAAATGTTCTGCAGTTTTCCATGGAGCATTCATAGCATGACATACCTTCAGATTGCAATGGAAATATTAAAAAATCAATGCTTTTGGTGTATGTAGCATCTCTCTACAATTTAATGATCTACACATTTATAGGTTCTTTTACTGTCAACTTATACAGATATTTGCAATAGAAAATTTTCTTTAAATGATAGCTATTATATTCATCTAAAGAAAACAGATCTGCCACTAGTGCAGTGGTAATGAATTTAAGGGTTTGGTAACAAGAAAAATTATTCAGTAAGTTCTCTATATTGTAAGCCATCATTTGGACTATGTTTAGTAGTTCAGTAAAGTACTGTTCTCTGAATCTTATGATTTACAACCTTTCTTTAGTAAAAATGTATTGTAGGGAAAAATAACCATAATTATGGTTCTCTCCGTAATGGTATCTCCCCAAATAAGAAGTTGCATTAAGGCTACAATAGCTTTGTTTTACTTAACACATAATTTAATGTATGTATTCAAATTTACCTTTTCATTTTGTCATATTTATTTAGCAAACCTTTTTACAATCTCTCATCCCAGACTTGAATCACAAACATTACAGCTCATACAATCTCTTTAAAACCTGTATGTCCTGTAGAGTTGATAGTTAATAAATCAGAATGTCAACTCTCCTAGTTTTATAAGACAGAAAGCTATAAAAAGAGTCCAAGTATATAAATCCAATTTAAACAACTGCCACATAATTCTGTTCTGCCTGTTAATGACAAACTTGGAGAAAGGCTTTCTAAAACTGGTTTTTCTATTGCCAAAAAAATAAAAAGTGCTCAGGCAGATTAGTGGAGGTTCAAGCTATACAACACAGCACAGTAAAAATGTTTCCTTTTGACAGTCAACTTTAGGTCAGCTGATCTGGTGAACACATTGTAACAAATTCATCCTTGGTATAACTCCAATAACTACATGACTGCACCAGCAATGAATTTGCTCCACTGTATCCAACAATAACAAATAATTTAGCACACTGCTTTTGGAAAAATAATTTGTACAATGCGAGGTAAGACAATAGATTTCCATCTGCAATGCAATTTTATAAAAATCTTTTTATTCCCTATTAAACAGGAAATCTGCTTCACAAAGCAACCTTCCGAAGTTGTATTAACAGATAGTACAAAAATGAATCTTGTATAAATTGAGGTATTTAGTAGAAGAAAAAAATGTTCTAGAATGAGATGGTGTATTCAAAGAATATACTTATTTATTTTATTGTACTTGTGCAACTTCTGATTCTTATTGTCAATCTTCTTTGAATATTATCTTTATTAGACTCTTCTTCCATGCTATATATTTGGTTCTTGCTTTATAAAGGTGGATCTACAGCAAGTACGATGGACAAGAAAAGCTGTGTCTAGTTTTTGTGTTAATGTCAATTACATTGAATATGAATGCCAGCAAGGAGGACCTCACTAGCACTGACAGCTCATTTGTTTTTCTTTTAAACTAAAATCAGTGTGCGCGAAAGGTATTGTCAGCCTTGGAGGCTTTTCTACAGAGAGAGGTCTTCAGCAAGAGGCAAATCAAAGTAAGCCAAGTTCAGTGGCAGCGCATGTTGCCCAATCAATGTGTCACAATCTTGAGCTAAAGAACATACATAATAGACAGGGGTAACTATCATACTCCTAATAAGTCTTTGTGCCTCTGCAGCAACTGCCAACGAGGTTGTCATTGGTGTTAGATTGCTGTCTGTTTCTGATATGGACCCATGACAATGGGAAAATGGACTGAGACCATCAACTCATTTTATAAAAGGAACCAAACAGTCATCAAATGTTACCTTTTGGTTACTAACCAACATGGGCTGATTCTAATGAGTAAGCTAGTAATTAAAAGCTTCGCATCCTGCACCATGCAGCCCTACTGCTAATTAGTTTTCTGAAGATTCTGGCTGAGTTTGTTTATGAGTTTATAGTGTAACATGCCTAGTCTCAAGTATTGCTACATGGATCCTCATGGAGCAAATTTCAGAAGAGAGACCACACATTCCATTTTGACTGTTAAAATGAAGGAAAGTTACAACAAGAAATGTACAAAAAAGATTTTAAGTCACCATAAGTAAAAAGTATGCCAACCTAATTGTTACCATCTGTGACCCAGAACTGGGAGCAGACTCTAATTCTTACTCTTCAAACTGGTAGTGCTGAGGAGGCACTATCTTCAGAGAGATCAAATCTGCATAACTCCAAAGTGTCCCTTCAAGGCTAGAAACATACAACAGTGTGGGACAGAATTGTCTATTTGTACAAAGTTTCTGTAGAGCCCGGGTAATAGCTGCACTCGGAAATGGAAGACACCAGGAATAAAGAAGGTGCGGAAGCCTAAAAGATTCTCACGAATGGCCATTCAGACCATTCTGCTTATCTGTGGGAAGACTGAATTCCCCAACAGACAGGGAGGAGGTAGCATGAACTATTGGTTGGATCAACAGGAGACAGTAGACTACCATGCACTTAATTCTCTGTGCCTTGGGCTTGTCAATTAACCTCTCCAGGACTGTTTTTCAATCTACAACATGAAGATAACACTTATCCACCTTTATAAAGGTGCTTTGAGATCAGTGAATAAAATATGCTACCATGTACAAGTTTTATTATTTACCTGAGCAGTAAACATTTATGGTGACCTTAGAGCTTGGATTGCTTAATCTGATTAGCATAAATAATTGTTTCCTATTGTATATACTGCAAAAAAAAAAATCATACTTACTGATATATCCAGGAATTCCCACAGGGTACACCTTTGAGAAGTTAGCATATTAACACTGACATACTGTTACCAAGCAACACCAGGACAAATTTGTATGTAGCACAGAGGTTATGTGGAAAAGTCAACACAAGAAAACTGCTGGCATTGGTTTGTTAAAAATAAATGACTGCTAATTAATTCTAATTAAAAAAATCTTTGTGTTTCACAGACCTAAATGCTACGTACAGCTGGCATACTTGAGCTGCAAGTACACAGAACCCTCAGAAAATCCATATACTGATGGTGAAGGAATCAAGGTTGAAATTCACAAACACTCATACTCAACAGTGTCTCCAAAAAGATACTAAACAGATTATTAAATGTCCACAGGAAAGCAACCATTTCTAATGGTTTCTTTCAATGTATTTAATCATTTGCCTGTATGACTGGCGTAGAGACTACAATTTGAATTATTAGCCTTGAAAATATACCTTACTCTGCCTAAAGTTACAGAAAACAGCCAGTTTGTATTATTACAAGTTTAAAATGTTTGCTGTGCATTAACACAAGAATATTTTACCCTGTTATTTTAATGACTATCTGGACAACAGTATCCGTAAATGTTATTTTATTTGCCACTATGTTTAGTGTTTTCAGTGAGTCTCGATAATTTTTTGTAAGACTTAGTTTATTTTCTAGAAAGAAGGCTAGTACTTCAAAGATAGAAAAGGCCAAAATGTATGAGTGTTACTAAGTGACATGCTAATCTAAGAAATACACCAAGGAGGAATTCACTAAATTTGGCTTATTTTACTTGAAAGTTAGAATAAGTATATAATTAATATAATGTTGGTAACGTGAACTGTTGATGAATTTTTCTGTTATGGAAACCATACAAATTTTAAAACTGACGTCTTTAAAATAAATTACACTCACAGAGTGAAATACTGACCCCATTGAAATCAATGGCCAAACTCTCATTTAACTTTGAAGGGGCCAGGATTTCCCCCATTACATTTTGTATGTTAAAAGATCGCCTTTTTTCTTCTGTGTTTGTATAAAGTCTAGCATAAGAGGTCCTGATCCTTGACTAAACTCTTAGACACTATGGTAACACAAATAATAAATAAAAATAAAATCTTTGGGCATCAACTGGCAGCTTACAATTAGAGACACAAAATTATGGGGCCAAATCCTAAGAGGTTATGACCACCTGCAATTCTCATTGATTTGAAGTTGGGAGATGCAGGTGTACATTGCCTGCCAGATTTAGTCTATAGAAATTAGCAATGGAAAGAACCTTTTAGGTAATTTCAGAATTGCAAAAAGAAAGGGATAAGTAAATTATCACTGTTTTTCCTATCATCATAATAAAGGACAAGCAAGTTCATTTTGTGCTTGTTCTGATATATTTTCAGTATAATTTTGCAAGGCTGAGTGCAGGATTGTTCCCCATAGTATATTATCTAGTACTATGTCCACACCAGTTTTAAATTCCTCAAGTTGTGCAGCTTCTATCCATAGTGTGTGTCTTATTATAGTTGATACTAGATTCACCTTCTAATTGTGCAACACTTCCTTTGGAAGTAGTTTAGCCAGACATAGGTAGAACAGTAATTCATAAAAGAAATGCTTACACTTGACAAGTTATAACAGCTAAATATGTAAACATATGCACACCAAGAAGGCATATTGGTCACTTTTGAAAGATTGAAGAAAAACAAAAAAGGCCAAGACACCTCTAGCTCACCAAAATCTTAGCAGAGCAGTCTCACCACGATGAGACGGTCATCATCCTCTTAAGACAACTCACACTGAGACACAGCTTCCTTCTGGCCTCAGCAGAAGAGGGGACCTGACTCATATGCACTGAACCACAGGACATGCCCCCTATGAAGAAGAATCTTAGTATCTTGGAAGGAAGATCCAGTCCTGCAGAATTTCTTTGTAAAGGAGTTTCTTAACTCCCCCACCATCTCAATACATGCAGCAGTACTTTAGGATGCACCTTCAAAACCCACCACAAAGTGACTACCCAGAGAGGGCACATTCACAGCAACATATTCATACCCATCTGAAAAAGACCGTATCTTAGTAGCAGCAAAGAAAAGGCAAAATATAGCCTTAAAAGGATCTAAAATATTTCCTGAATGTTTGTCCAGAGATGCAGACCAGGTGGTTGGAGCAAATGTCACAGAAAAAAAGGTTTATAGCCTAAGGGATGGAAGCTTTAGTGTTATAACCAGCCAAACTCACTGAGCTAAATTAATCCCTGATGCAAGTCTACTGACTTCAGTGGTATTACACCAGAAATGAATCTGTCCCATGTTTTACCAACAAGGCATAACATTCCTGTTTTGTGATTTCATGTCGGCCAGTGAACAACTAGAGAAGATAAAGGTAGAAGAAACGTCATGTATAATTAGAAAGTGAGGACAAAAGAAAAACTAACTAAGAATCTAATCTAAAAGCTTATTAACAAGCCTTTTTCTATTGTTAATTGTCAGTTCAGGTCCCTGTTTGAATTGTGTACTTAGTTTGTTACATTTACAAGCTGTCCTTGATATTATGAGATAACAAAGCTGTCTAAAATTATTTGCAAGTTATAATCCAAGAACAATGAATTGTGGCAAAAAAGTTAATATTCTCCAGTTGGAAAGAACAAATCTAAGAGTAAAGAGTGTATGCAGAGAAGTTTCTCATTTGCTATATATTCCCAGTGAAGCATGGGCTTTAAGATCTTTTTTAAAAATCCTTTTAAAATATTAAAATTCTTACTGAGTGTATGTTTGTATTGTACCTTACAACTCGATATATGCAGGACAAAAGCCAGCAGTGAATGCAGTAGTTGTATTTAGCTTTACACAATAAAACCATTTCAAAACACACACACAAAAGAAGCCTACACGTTGGTTCATGAGACCAAGTTATTTCAAAAAATAAAAGTCCAATACGTGTTCTAGGTTAAGGCAAAGATACCAAAGAAACCTCACTCTGTTGATCTAGTACATGCTAAGTGGATCAAAAGTAAGCATGTTTAAGACTCGAAAGTGTAAGTATTTTCACACTCAGTTGTCAAGACACTATTTAAAAAACAAAAACAAAAACAAGAAAAGTGGCTGAAAAAACAAATGAAGATCCAGAAAGGATAACGCATGAAATACTGCAGTAAACTGCATGCAATGTCAACTGAATGGGATCGGTATATGAAAAATGTCGAAACAACTGAAATTCAGGTTGCTATGCAATCCATTCAAGGTTCAAACTCTTTCATTGCATAACACTCCTACCAGACTTAGACTTCTGTGCATCAGATCCTCTCCTCTCTCAACAAGCGGAAAAAACAATCATAATACAAAAAAATTATTTGATCCAGCATGTAGTTAATGGTGTTGGCTTCCTAAGACTTACAACTTAATAAAATTGATCTCACTGCAGTACTGTAATGAAGAACAGTAGGATAAGGCTACCCTTGAACCATGAAAATTGTATATTGTTACCTCCTTGTGACCTCCTAGGGCTATGGCCATTCCAACTTCTCTAAGCTGTCATTTGTTTGATTCTGACAACAGACTGTACAGGCAAGAAAGAATGGTGGTTATGGGAGCTTTTTTGGAAGGGCAGGGATGAGGACAGGCCGCTTAGTGCTAGATAACTCTTTCAAACAACAATAAATTGAATTAGTAATGCAGAATACAATATAATAACTCAACTTAAAACTACACTGCTACATGAAGTGAGCTAGGAATAAAATATTAATATGTATAATATTCAAAAGTCAGTGACTTTCAGGTCATGTTTATTGTATTGATGTTATAGTGTTTCACATCATAATATTAATCACCACTATGTGGGTGATTAATGAATGAATTATATATATAAAATTAACATTTTAAATATATAAACTTTTCCTGGTGTTATTTTTAACTTTGTAGGGCAGGGGGAGGATGCATATTGGGCTCATAGGTAAAGAGTAATCACTGCTTGCGCATTTGGTGGAAAAGCATATGTTTTAAAAGGACTATGTTACAAACTAAGTGGTAAATCATGAAGAGGAAGTCTTATGCTCTACAGTCTGACAATCAAACGATTTCTACTACTGTATTTCTTGCAAAATTCTTAATTATGAGGTGTCCCACTCTTTGTGATAACCTAAATTTAACGTATTTGAGGACACTACTTTTATTTTAATCATCTTATTTATAAAAATTATCAAATTACTAATTTACAGTATTAAGAAAAAGCCTGTGAAATGGCTATTTTTAGGCAAATGGAGGCTTTCCAAAACATAAAGTACATCTGACAGGATTTTTTCCCCCCATTGTGTTACCGTTGTAAGAGAAACAAAATGGTAACTACTCCAGCTTCAATGAATAAGACCCTGTTCAACTATTATTATATGACAGCTGTGTAGTGTTATCAACTCTTCATTAGCCAAATGGGAACGGGGAAGGGGAAAATAAGAAAACACAATGGCAAGTTTTTCCTTTTTTCCTATTTCCCTCAGGAGCTTCCAATGAGCACAGATTTAAAGGTGCCATAGGAACAACCTGAACAGCTTTTATTTAGGGAGTGCAAACAGTATTTACTATTAATATGTAAATCACATGAGGTGTGAAAGTGGAGACTGTTCTAACTGAAGGAAAGTGATGGCATGATCCAACATTTTCCTCCATTTTAATTTACTTTCTTCAACAAGCAACAGTGGAAAGTGCCACAATGGAATCTTACATGTCCACCAATAACCCACCTACCCAGTTCAAGCAGAGGAAATGTATGCAGTGGTGGAAACAGCAAATACATCTCCAGTGTAATGAATCCTTGTTTTTATCTGTTAATATAAAACAGGCATAAATACTTCCAACTGCCTGTTCTAATAGCCAGCTAGTTCCACACTATTTAATTTTTCCTGTGTATGCTCCTCTTCTGTTGTACAAAATAGCAAAAAGAAACTTTGGTTTAAATCTTGCTTTATCTCACTTTGATTTGAGAATATATGTTTCTAAAATTCTAATAGCTATTTCCAAAAGATATACTTTAGTTCAAACAGGAATTATTTCAAATAAGTCCTATGGCCTGTGTTATATAGGAAGTCACACTAGACGATCATCACAGTGGTCCCTTCCAGCCATAGTATCTATGAATCTCTGTATAAGAGTTATATTATATTCTATACATCAATTAACAGAAAAACAAATACTGAAAATATAGAAGGTAACCTTTGGAAGTCTTAGAAGATCTTTCTGTTTCGTAGGGTGTTCTAAGTTGTCTGTATATTTCAATAGTAAACCTCTTGGGGCAAGTACCCATGGTGAAATTCCCACTGACTTCACTCTACATCTTCATGCGCTTGCAAGCATTGCCAGTGCTTAGGCAGTAAGAAGTATTTACAAATGCAAATTCTGGTACTATGGCCCATCAGAGCCTCACGTTTGGGTTTACTGATTTTGGTACATATGCATACTAGATGCATATGCATACTAGATCTGAACTAAAGCCCTCTGGAGTCAATGGAATCATTTCCACTGACTCCAGTGAGTTTAAAATCAGGACTTATGGACAAACCCACACACAAAATTACTTCCTGCAACCTTGGCTTTCAGGCCATCCATGATATTCTTTAGTCAAGATATAGTAGAAACCTTTTATTAAATTATGCTAGTTTTTTATTGTTCAAATTGTGGAGTCATTTCATTTTCCATTCTAGTAGAAATCTCCTATAGGAGCACTCAGATTAAGTTTCTTTATTCTGTCTCAAGTAACGTGTCACATTTAATCAGGTTTTAGTTTCATTATTGCTTAAAAATTAGAAACCAGCTTCTCAGTTTCTTTATTGCTTTTTTTTTTTGAGTTTACTTACTGATAGGTTATTAAACTTGGATATATAGACATGCATAACATACAAAACAATTTCCTCACTGTCTCTAACCAACTTTAGCATTAGCTTCTTTTAAAATACTTTTTTAAGTTTATTTTAGCTGAAAGACTGCTTGTAATTATTGCTCACGTTTTCCCCAAACACTTATGTTACTAAAGTGTGAAATGTCTTCTAACACAAAGACAGATCTCTGGGAAGTAATTACAAAAAAGCATTCAGGGGCAATAATTCTATATTAACTGTCAGCTGCATACATCTCCTGAAAAGGCACTTGTTATGAAGGAATTATTTGTGTGGCATTTGAAGGGAAGAGAAAACTGCAATACATTAAACCTGAAACTCCAACTCCCTCATCAAGGGTCAATTTATGTTTAAAACATTATCTTGAAGTCAAACCAACACCTACCTGAGTGCCTGTTGTAAAGACAACTTCAGTACATGTACAGTCTGGATGCAATTTCCCATTTACAGTGTGGTACAATTAACATCCCCTTGTTTAAAGAGTTCTCTGAGTAGCTTGTCAGATCAGGTATATCTAATAATTCAAGGCTTATATTAACCTCTGACTGATGCCACCAAAAACACTTGTTAATGATTTATGAATACTAAAGCTGCCTCACAACTGACCCTGCACATTAAATAGGTACCTGAGTCATTATCAAGTAAAGTGTCAGGATTGTTATCCTTTAGGCCAATTCTTCAATCCTTAGTGAGGCAAATCCCCCATGAAATCAAAGGGTGTCTCATATGAGTAAGGAAGCCAGGATCTGGAACTCACAGTTACTGAGACAGCTCCAAATTTCAGTAAAAGGATAAAATGAACCCCCAGAGAACCACATGATCACAAAATATACCTAAAAATGTTCATTTAGTGTTAACCAAACCTACAGGGGTTATTAAAAAACAAACAAACAAAAAATAAGATTAGCTCCAACTTTTCTAATGCTTGTTCTGGAGCTATTTACATATCACATTATGCTACAATGTACTTCTGTACAAAAATAACAAAAAAGCATCCAAATTATTATTTATTTTTATAGCACTAACAATGTATTTTGCAAAGTGAAACAGACATACATCTTATCAGTTCAATATTTGGTTAGTAGTTGGACATATACGAAGATGTGAGTGCTTCCCTGCCAGGAAAAGTACTGTTTATGGAATTGTTGGATGTGAATTTTTAAAAACTGGAACAGTGGGAGAAGGTCAAGGTTGATTGGGCCATACTAAATGTTTAACTGCTATGCATTATCCTGCTTTAGACTGTCTCCACATTACGAGTTCCATTTCCCTTATGCAGGACACTGTGTAATGTGAGTAGAAACTCTGCAAGTTTCATGCATGCCGCTTCTACTGCTTCTCTATCCCCCATGGAAGCAGCTAGGGTTCTGTCCCCTTAATCCAATGGTTCTGAATCTATTTACCACTGTGGTAGGCATCCAATACTAAATGTATGTTCCTGAGGATGTCACATGGGCCGCAGCTACGTGCTGACTGGGCTCCAAACAGCTTGCGGGCCGCAGGTTGAGAACCACTGCTTTAATCCATGAATCCAAAAAGGCAAGGGAGCTCCAACTACAAGTCCCTTGCTTGCCCCTGCTCTGTCTCCCAGCTCCTGACTGTCCTTGTAAAAATGCCTCCAATTCAGCTATTATTCACTCCCCCACCAAGGTGATTCTTGGTGTGGTTGGGTGTGATTCTACAGCCTGCAGAGCAAAGAGGCTTTAGGCTGCATTAACCAGGGATGTGTTCCTCAGCAGGCATTCCTATAACTGCAGAGCTAGAACTACTATCAAGGTGGTTCTGCAGAGCATGGGGAAAAGGAGAGAATCATCCCAGAGGCAGAACTTCCCCCTTTCATGGGCAAAGAGTTAGAGTATGGCACCCCATGTTATCTAATCCTAAATTTTATAGCACTTCTTCATAGTAACCTGATCCAATGCCCATTGCAGTCAAAAGAATTACTTCCACTGACATTCGTGCGCTCTGAATCAGCACCCTATTTGTGTAACTCATTAACGTTAATGAGAGTTATACACAGTTCAGTAAAGAAAAATGCAAACTTTGGAATATATTTCCATGAAAAAGGTCCTGTAAAGTTCTTGCTCCTCTGGTTTCTGCCTAAAAATAGGAACTTCAGTTCCAGAAATGCCCCATCGTCAAGAAACCACCACCATCATTTTTTCATAATATCAGCAACACAAATGAGTTATTCTAATGCTAAAGAGCAATTTGCTCTAAACCCCACAGATCATCAATGGTATTCAAAATAACGAATAATAAATGTGTACTTATTTATAACAACTGCTAAAATGATCACATGCAAGAAACTCTCAATTCATTTTTAAAGATATTTGATAGCTGTGCAACAGATTATGAAGCTAGTATTCCATCCTTCTGCAGAGTTTCCCGTGCATTATTGTGCACAATTATATTAATGATTTATTTTAACTTTAAGGTGGAGCCAGATAGCTATACAGCTTAAATTTATAGAGCCCTGAACAGACAGAAAATTCAAATGATTTAATAAAATTCACATGTGGGTTGTTATTGCAGCTGCATATGAAATGGAAAAATAAGATATTGACCTGTTTGCCTTAAAATACCATCTGTTAGTAACTGCTGATTAAAATAAATCTTTTGATTACCAAAAAAAAAAAAAACAACTTTAAAGATAATATAATTTACCATTACAGAGAAAACATGACTATATGCATAAGTGGTTTTGAATTTCCTTGCACATATCCAAAACATTGGGTCTATATTTAAATCTTTTTCCTATGTCAGGTCTAAAAAAGGAAATTGCTCTTTCAGTCTCTGGATTTAGGCTCATGGTATGTTGCCTTTTGATCTTTATAAGTGCCCTTATTGTAAACCAAACCCATAGGAGTCTCTTAGCAGCAAACTCAGTAAGTAAGATCCTAACTCAGAAAAACTCGTAAGCATGTTCTTAAGTATATCTCTAGTCAGGATGGCATTTAAGCACATGCTTAAATATATGTTTAAAAGTTATCATGAAGAGGGATGCATTTCTCAGTCAAAACCTAAATCATTTTTGCGTCTATGTTTGTTAATATTTTATTTATAATTTATATTTTGAAAGTTTTAAAATGTCAACAATGCAACCATAAAACGATATACAGAGTAATGAAAGAGCTATTATATTCAGCAAAATGTTAAAAAATAACCTAAGTTATACAATTACTGTTAAGGAAAAAGAAAAAGGAACAACAGAAGGCATGACTCCTAGAAGCTGCCTATATCATTCTCTATTGACAATGACAAATGTGCAGCTGAATGTGTATGGAATAGTCTCTGCCTCTTCTATTATGATGATGAATGGAAGTTCTTCAAACTTTGAAAACAGATATCCAAGATGTATCCACAGCACCCTATTTGCCCCTGTATTCTAGACACCTATTGACATCAATGGGAAACTTGCCTGGATACGGAAGGGTAAATAGGATATGCACCTGTAGCCTGATCCAGCTTCTACCAAAGTCAATGGAAAACTCCTATTGACCATGAAGGGTGTTGGATCAGGAGAAAAACCTGCTGTGCCTTCTCACTGCAGTATTGTGTGATTAGACTAAAATTAACATTTTCAAAAATGACTTAGAAGTGTAAGTGTCTTTTTTGAAAGTTACTTAGCTGCTTAGGCGTCTAAAACCTGGTCTACATTTAAAATGTAGGTTGACGTAGCTAGTTCTCAGTGATGTGAAAAATACATACTCCTAAGCACCGTAGCTATGCCACCCCAACCTCTGGAGTAGATTCAGCGAGGTCAATGGAAGAATGCTTCTGTCAACCTAGCTGTTGCTTAGGCAGGTGGTGTTCCTATAGTGTCAGAAAAACCCCTGCCACCACTGTAGGCTGTGTCTACACTATGGTGTTATGCTAGCACAGCTACAATGCTGTAGCTATGCCACCATAGCCCCCTTAGTGTAGACATAGCTTAAGTCCCACTGAAAGTCAATTCACAGAATGAGAAGAATATGCAGTTGAAAGTCAATGAAACTTAAGCTCCTATACACCTAAGTGATTTTTGAAAATGGGACTGACACACTTCTTAAAATTTTACCTAGATCTCATGAGATGTGTATATTATGCACATAAAGATTCACGGAATATTGCTTGATGTTGGTATTTAGAGTATGGTACAAGAGTTCAGTTTGTTCTTTTTTCACATTCATTATCTTGCTTAGCAAGATTTTTATATCAACCAGAAATGGGCAAGGAAAGACGGTACAACTTCTAAAATGCTTTTCTAAGCTACATAAGAAAACAGGTGGCCGGGCTATTAGAAAAGCTTCACTTTCTCAAAAAGTATTATTACTGTCCTAGTAATTCTGGTCAATTTCATAAAGAAGAGCAATGCCCATTTCTCCTTTGCCCAGAAGCTACTCTTAGGACAGCTGTTACCTCTCCCAGTGCAAAAAAACATTAGCAAAAAGTCCCAATGAGTTTCCTGCCATTTATTGTTCCTTCCTCATCTTTTCATAAGTTTTAAATACAATGTAATTTTGGGTTATGAATTGAGTTTTATTTCCATTTTTAACACGTTTTCAAATAAAAATTAATCTACCTCAACCTTCTCCTCTAATTTCTTTCCCTGATAACAAAAATCTAGAGTACTAAGTATTTCACTTGACAAAGCCATTAATTCTGTAATTTCAGATAATTAAATTGAGCAAAGTTGAGTATTTAAATATAAACTAAGTGAAATATACTTATCCGTAGCTCATGCTGTTAAAATTCTGCTGCATGCTATTCTGGAACTGTTCATTTATTAATGTGGTAAAACCTGATTTGCAACACTGGTGAATGAAGAATGTACTGTTTTTAATAAAATTAAAAATAAAAAAGTTTCACTAAGGATTGTGAATGAAGCCGCAAATGAAATAAACTAATCCCTTTGAATGAGCCCTCAGCAGTGCACTTCCTGTATCCAATTGAAACCTGCATTCAGCATTCATACTTTGTGTTAACTAATTTCTGGCTAGAGGTTTTCAGCTATTTATTTCTAGAATAATAAGTTAGCTGCAACAGTCCTCTAGCGTGGTGATCTTTTTAGCAGTGATAACACTTCCTCTTAACATGTTCCTAAGTTCTTTTTCCTAATGGTATGTGGTAAAGGAAGTGTGAAAAGGTATTTAAAAGAGTTAAAACTAAGACATTAAAGTCGTGTCTCCCTTCAACTCCTCCTCTAATACTTCAAGTCTTGAGTGCTAAAACAGTTGGCTTAAGTGCAGTATACAACGTTAAGCAATTGACAGAGTGCTACGAACCTGTGCAGGTGAGCTTTTTATTGTTAAAAATAAATACATAAATAAAATACTTAAGTGTGAATGTTTAATGGCAAATAACTGACAATGAGTAAGAAATTGAAGAGGCCAAAAACCCAAACAGGGGAGACACTTTACATAATTAACCAAAGTCTCTCCAGAATTTTCATTAGTGTTTTTTTATTATTATTTGTACTTGTGCCTTCTGCTTCTCATGTTTCTTGCAAACCACCTTAATTGGGCTCTACAGTATATGCTGAAAGTTCCTGAGTTCTTCCGCAGTCTCAAAGGACACCTATGAAAGGTGGTACCCGAGACTGCTCATAATAACTGTTACCAGACAGAGCTAATAATGACCCTCTCTCACTAATGAAAAAAAAAAAAAAACCATTGTTGCTGCTATAATTAAGCTTGTGAAGAGTTTAGTTGGAGAGAAATTAGATTTATTTACATGCTGTTCTGTTGCTGATGAAGCACCAGCTATTTGGGAGGACTTCTAATTAACCCTAATTTAGTTGATGTGCTCTTTTGCAGTCCCATTCCCTGTGTACTCTGTACAAGGTAAAATGTAATAATAATAATAAATTAGCCATTTTAAAAGAGTAGGTTTCTTTGCAGGGGACCAGCCCCAGATTTAGTCCTTAAATTATTAAATTTGCATTTTAGCATTTTAGATGCTGACAATTAAGAAACCCACACTCAAGAAGTTAATTCTACAAAGCAGCACATTCTACACTGAAACCCTATGAGACTGGGGATTACATAGTAAAAAGGGCCTTTTCTTTCACCTTCATCCTATATGTAAAGAGTCGCACATTGTGTGTTGGCCTTTCCTATGCCTAGTGGTTTTTTGAAGAAAGGTACCGATGCTTCCCTTTGGGTCACATCATTCATCCACACTAAAGAATCACATGAGAGGAGCAAAGTTAAGCAGAAAACTCTATAAGGAACACTCAACAAATGTCTCATTGCATCAAAGGGAAGGGGTTTGCTGGCCTGCAGAGAGGACACGAAGCCTGTCTCTCCACCTATACAGATCTCCATAGGATTTTTGCACAGATCTCAGGGCATACAAGTGGGGGAGCCGGTCCTTCCCCCCATTTACTAGGTCCCTAACTCACACTTGATGTCACAACTTCTTTACCCTCTCTTTCCACTGCTGCCCCCCACATCATCTCATCTCTGGACAAAAGAATGTATAGAGTGGAACTAGGGAGAAGGTTATCTGAATGGTAAGCGGGAACTTCCCTAATGATTTACTCATAGAGATCGATAATACGTAGAGCAACTCTCCCCAAAACTCATTAACCTGTGGGATCCGGACCACATGGAGTTTCTGGGGATATGCTCTTGTAGACTCATGGAATGAGGTGTCATGATGCCACATTGGTTCCCCTCTCAAGAATTTTAAAGCCAAAGGGGAGAGAGATTTCTCATCCTCCCACCCTGTTCACAACATACAATGAGGAGCCTATATTTAAATCACTTCTACCGCCTATATCTTCAATAAATTGTATACACTGATCACCAAGTTAATTAACCAGATACAGATTTCAAATATGTCTACAGTGTCAAGCTAAAATCACTTAACTCTAAGGACATGTTTTCTCATCTAACATTTTGCTGATGGTTCTATAATGTATAGAGTATGTATATTATATTTGTGTACCTAAAAGCATTTAAAATACAACAGATTTAAAACGTCAGTGTACAAAAAATGCCAGATGTTCACCACTCTATTTTTTAACTGTTTGGAGGAACATGCTTGCTAATGAAAATTCTTATATATACCATAAATACTTGAATAATCCACAAAGTGTGCTCTGATCTCTCTTTTGGAGGGGTGGGTGTAAAAAGTAAATACAGACCATAGTGTGATCCTGCTATGAAGGCAGTACCTGTGACTTGATTTTTAAAACATAAACGCAGATATGCAGAGAATGGCATCTGTAGAGATGTTTCTGATGTCTTCAGTGTTATAGCTGGGTGAAACACTTAAAGCAAAATCATAAGGAAAATTAGAGATTTTTCTGTTTTTCATCCAGAGCAAGTTTTGCCAAGTTGGACATTAGCTAACTAGTGTTTAGCATTTTCTGAAGCAATAATGTGTACATCCTAGTGGATGGGGAAGCTAAAAATGAATGATGAAATATAGTTTGCACTTCCATGTGGTCTTCATCTATTTCTCCACTAAATAGCATGTGTGAATATTCCTCTAATGAAACTAAGGAACTAACAGTAGTGGGTAAAGCCAAGTACAAAGCAAACAGCCAGGGCCAAAATGTTATCTGGTGAAACACCACTGACTTGCTGACTTCAATGGGATTTCACCAGGGAGGGGTTAAAACCATTTTACAAACTTCCCAGTATGTGTCTGCCCAGCATCTCAATTCTGACCTGCAAAACCTGTGCCCTTCCTGTCCTGTAATGCTCCTGCCATTCATAACTGATGAATCCACAAATTCTCTCTCTTTTTTTTTTTTAAATCATCTTAAAATAGGATTTTGAAGCAGATTTCTGGAGAAGCATTTTTTCTCAAAAGACATCCATTTTATTAATCAGTATGCTTGTATCTTCCTTCCTCAGAGTTACCTGCTCCTCTGAAAAGCAACACACAAACTAGACAGAGAGGAAAGAAGAGATGTAGCAGTACAGTACTCAGTACATTCCAAATGTTGTGATGCACAAACACAGGCATCTCGTTCATAAAGCCGTCTCCCAGCAAGCTCCAAAATTGTGGTATGGGCTGCAGAAGAAACTACCAGGAATTCCAATTCTCCACAACAAATATTGGGGGGGAGGGGGGGAGGAATTAACCTCAGTCAATATAAAGTCTTGTCCCTGAAGCAAGATAATTACCTGGAATTTCACATTTATCAGGAAAGCTATGGCAGTTATTTTAGCAAGTAAAATCAATTGGTTTTCTGGCACTGCAGGCCAAATGATGTTCTCAGTTATACCCACATAACCCTATTGACTTTGAATATGGTTCATCGATATGACAGAGAAATATGACAATTTATTTTGCTTAATATGATCAAGCTTTGGAAGCCAAATGATTTTACATGAAACATTTATTTTACAGGATAATAAATGGCCACCTGTTTTGGAATGCATATTCTAAAGAAGAGTCTGATATGAAGTTACAATCAAGGAAGTTATGTACAATGTGTTTCCATGTATATAATATATGGCACATGCATATTATGTGTAAGTTGTAAACAACAGCTCGAGCCTTAAAACACAGACATAAACTACACAGAAAGCATCATGGTGGCCATGGTTTTCTTTATTCAGATGAAAGCTTCTAACTGAGAGGCAAGAAATTTACTTACAGATCCCCCCTCCATCTTATGCTAGCAAGTAACTCACTAAAGAAATGCTGTAACTTTCAGCATTAAGACTTTAGGGGCATGGGGGGGTGGGGGGAGAAGGAGTGTGGGAAGGGATGAGAAGTGGCAACCATAAGGAAAAACTCTGCTAAAATTACCTTGCTTTTCCTTCCAGCCTTCTGATGAGGTTAACAAAAAATAACGTAACGGTTTGCTAACAGAACAGCAGTTTCAATGACTGTCAAGAATTTAAGAAAACAGAGATTTGCTTTAGTTATAATCATGTTCAGAGTGCAGTAACATTTCACAGACCTCAAAAACACCTTTTGGGTTTTGCACAAAATGTAGCACTGAACTCCTCCAGTTTATATGTAAAGATTAAAGTTCTCCAGTTTAAATGAAATGGGAATATCAGTTTTGAGTTTTGCTACTTCTCTCTTCTAAACAGAGAGACAAATGCTCCACAAATACTATGTAAAAGTTTTACACCATTAATGAATGTGCTAGACTTTGTATGCCTAGAAACTTAAATAAAAACAAAAAAACCTAAAACTTGCATGCATTCACTTCAAGTGCATCAATGCTTCCAGCAAAAGTGGCATTTTGCAGCCAAAATACATTAGTGCTGTTTAAATATCAATAAACTGAAGTAGTCTATCTTTATCAGTCAACAGTACTTAAGAATGAAGCTGCAATGTGCATGTCTAGATCTGCATGCTATTCAGTAACATTCAGCTTTAATGTCATTTTGACGATTGTATTCCTATTTTTGGTTGCTAATTAATTTGTTTCTTTTGAAGCAAATGTCTTTAAAATGTGGCTTACATTTGTTCCTCCCTTACCCCTGTGCTCCAGTTTCATTACAACAGAAGCTGTGTTGCCAAAGGAGACAGTTCCTCATTTTTGGTACTGTGCCCTTGAAGGCATCTTATTAGAAAAGACCATTTCTTAATTAACATTTTTGATCTTTAATCCATTACACATCTCTTTAATCCCACACGGAGGAGCTTTTGGCCCACTTCCTTACAGTGACTGTGGGATGCAATAGGCTAGCAATTTGTGCTGAGGGTTCTCTCACAGCTGGACTCCAGGAAAATTGACTGTAGGTCTCTGTGGTCAAGCAGTATAGATTTTCATCTATGATTTTTATATATAAGGGCTTTAGACACCCACTACCCAGGGTTAAAAATAACACCCAGAAGTCCAGGCTTACAGATGAGATCATACTATTAACTTCTATGGAGGGCTTTTAATCTCTTTTAAAATGAGTAGCAAAATTCTAAGTGGAAGATTTAGCAGATCACCAACATGTCAAGTGTATGAAAAATACAATGTAAATCTCTTATACTGTTTTACTTGGAAATAATTACAGCAAATCATAATGTGCTAACAGGCAATTAACATTACAGGTTTCACAACTCACTACAATTTTTTTAAAACATACTGTAGCCTTAACTAAATTGGTTATTTGGTTGTTTTGATTTGGTGGGTATATGAGCTAATAGCTACACATTAGCTCAGCAAATCTAAGAACAAAATTGTCCACAAGCCAGATCATTTAGTTTAAAGGTTTGATTTTGTCAAAACTTTGCGCAATACAGTAAGCACTTCCAAGCAAAATATGTAGTTTTTCATGTCTCTGTTCTGAATTTAGTGTCTAATAACTCACACTATGAGTGCCAAAAACATCCAAAAGGCACATGGTTAGACAGAAGGAATGGCTAGTAAAACATACAAATAAGGAGGCAGTTGATCACGAACTTGATGTATAGTTACATCTAAATTCAAAATTATTTTACCTTTCATACAGCAGTTTGTACACCCCCAGGGCTGTAGAATAAAATGAGGGGAGGGGCTAAAAGCTCGAAAAAAATGAGTTACAACGTATGGGCTGGATCCTTCTCCCACTGAAATAAATTTTTACTAATGATTTTACTGGGACCAAGATTGGGGCTTATGCATCTGTCAGTTATTTTCTATGGTTCCACTTTGGTTCTTCTGCAGTCAGTAAGTCATTTAATAAAAAGAGTTTGCTGAAGCTACACTCAGAGTCACATGATCATTCCATGACAGAGATAGGCATGCTGAACACCTGACCCCACATACTACAATCAAAGGGCAGGTTTCTGCATACATCTTTTCAACCTTCCCCTATGCTGCTCTTCCGCCTCCAAAAGGACAACGGCCATTTGTCTCAGAGTGAGAGCTACAAGGCATGTCCCTCCTTTTAAAAAGTTTTCCCATTAAAACAAAAACAGGAGATTATAAAATGACTCAAGGGTGTAATTTACTTGGTTCCTTAGCAGTCAATATTGCTAAGGCATGAAATGACAGGAATACATATGTCACTTCCATTTATGGTAAACTAAGTCAGTTTATGCAGCATTGTTGTAGCCATGTTGGTCCTGGGATATGAGAGAGACCAGGTGGGTGAGGTAATATCTTTTATTGGACCAACTTCCGTTGGTGAGAGTGTCAAGCTTACACAGAACTTCAGATCTGAAGAAGAGCTCTGTGTAAGCTCAAAAGCTTGATTCTCTCACCAACAGAAGCTGGTCCAATAAAAGATAATACCTCACCAACCTTGTCTCCCTAAGTCAGTTTAAACTAATGTTGTTGTTGTTGTTTTTTTAAGGGACGGAATTGGCTATTGTAGTTCTTAACTCTGGTTCTCCCATAATGTCTTGTCTTAGTTAATAGTTGCACTATAAATTATGAAGTGCATGTTACCTTAATATTTACAGTCTTGTACAGCACTAAGTACAGTGTCACTACTTAATATGTTAAAAGTAAATGATTGTTCAAATACATTTAGAGCTTATGGTCATGTTGAGTAAGGCCCACTAAAGGTCCCTTCCAACCAAAGTGATTCTAGAATTCCATCGTGAATAAGCAAAGATTGTTTGGGCAAAGAACTGGGAATTCCATATAGCTCACCACTGCAGAGGGAGTCATATCTAATATCCTCATTTAGTTTGTAAAAACAGTGTTGTTTACGTATTCCATTTTGAATATTTCCTTCAGTCTTTTGTTTAAAATTCCAGCTCTTGTGGCTAGCATAATTTACCTAAAGCTTAGCAATAAATCATGTACTGTGACAAATGTATATTGTTTTTTTCTTTGAAAACACCAGACCAGTTTAATATGTTTTGTTACTTCATTTTAGACCCATTCAATCTGGAAGTTTTTTAGTACCAGCTACAACTACAATGTCTTCCAGCATTCAGCAAGTTAGACGTTTATGTAACAGCTGAAGAAATTGTTCATGATGGGAGCTTCCTTTAGCCCCTCTAGCTTTCTACTTTTACAAATATTAATGGAAAAACCACTGCAACTGCCTCTTGCAGATTAATAACTCTGTTGTATTGCATTCCTCTTCTCTCACTCCTCCCACTGGACCCAAGTTTGGAAATGAAAAGCCACTGGCCTACAGAAACTACTCCACAACTTGGATCAGCAAGCTTCTGTCAGTCCAAAAGAATGAGCCTCCTCAGACAATGGAGTGATCCAGAGCTCGATTCAGTATGCAGTGGGATCATTCTGGTCTGCTGCAAGATAGGAGAGGCATCAGAGGCCATGGAACCAGTGCCTGTATAAAAGACTAGCTCCAATGTGATACAGTTCTAAAGAGACACAGTAGGAGTTTAGTGTTAGGGGTACAGCTTTTGTACTGCCAAATGCAAAAGAAGGAAAGAGAACTGGGCTTTTGAGAGAGAAAAGTAGGGGAAGGACTGTTAAAGGAAGAAGGGAGCATTTCTTTTAAACTTCTGGGCACCAACATAAGATAGTTAAGGGGTAGAAAAAAAGAAATAAGGGATGTGGGGCAGAGAGCCATACCTCCCGTAAGGAACAATGACACAAAGTGTTTTGACAGCCCCATAAAAATGAATAAAATAACTTGCATAATTTGCCTGGTCATTTAGTCTGCTTTTGTCACAAAACCTACAGGGGAGGTTAGCGAACCCAGAGCACTGTAGAACTGGATAATCGAGAGATGAGAAATACTTCCTAGGTCATTTTATCCATCCCACAGCCAATGTGAAATTGTTCCTACAGTGCATTTTCAAATGCTTTGTCCAATCCAGTCCGAAAATGACCTAAGTGATGGGAGATTATTCCACAGTCTATTAAATCTCACCATTGAAAAATGTTTCCTGATATTCAGCCTAAAATTTCCTTTGCTTTATTTCATCCCATTACTGTTAGTTACATCCCCCTGGGCCATTCTAAACATTAGATTTAATTTTGATCTAAAAAACATAGAAAATTTTCATCTTAATTCCTCCCTTTGCTTGGGCAGCAGGAAAATGACACAGTGGCACAAAAGAAAAAAACACAGAAACAAACTGCAGTCAGCATAAAGAACATGAGAAGGCATTTCCTCTTGTCTATCTCTGGCAAATCCCTCAAGCAGATACGGCAACGCCTAATCCCAGAAGAAGCAGCAACCCTGCAGAGAGGGAATTGTGATGACACAATATCTTTGAGGGAAAGGGAAATGAAAATGGAAAAAAAACCAGCAGAGGAAAGCCCAGGATTCTGAGGTTTGGAGGACCCATCCCTGAAGGGACAAGGGTTTGGGAGAGAGATGAATCAAAGGTTCTTCAAACAATGTAAGGAAGTGAAAAGGTATAGGCAAGACATCCACTCCTAGCAGTTACAAAACAGTTTTGGAGAAATGGGCACGTCAGTTTTGATACAGGTGTGCTGCAAACCACACAAGGTACAAATTATTTCAATTCTGCAGTGACAGCATTTCATTGTTCTGAAGAGCAAAGAAAACAATAGCTGGAGTCCATGAAGAACAACAGTTATGCATATACCTTTACCTCTGTGTGACTGTAAATTCAAGAACGAAGGATGTCTAAGGCCCTTTGTTGTCAGTTTTTACCAAAAAAAAATTCCCTAGTTTTACAAAAGCTATTTGGTTTTTTTTTGTTTTGGTTTGGGGTTTGTTTGTTTGTTTTTTTACAGATTTTTCACCCCAATTTTGGACCACTCAACTACATGGAAATACTTGATTATATCAAGAAAATACAATACATGACATAGACTAATTTCTTATTAACAAACGTGTCTAAGTGTAAATGAGAGGCAGTCTGTTAAAGTAAGACAATGTAGTGGAAGATACACGCATGTGCATATATTTACGTGATGTTAATGTATAGTTCATTTCATAAACCAGAGCATTAAAATGCTTTTACTTTGCTCTATTTGATGCTTTTTTCTGTCCTCCCATCTGTCAATATTAACCCAAAAAACAGAGAAGTTATTTTTTGTACCAATTTTCACCAGTTTTTAAATTTTGGTAATAAATACTGATAAATTACTTAAAAATATTTAACAAAATAAAAACCAAAAATGGAGGGCCATGAGGATGTCCTTAACTTAGTGTCTTGCTCCTATGCACTGGGCCTATCTGGCTGGCAAATATGACTTTAAAAAAATACACTTAGAATGGATAGAGAGGGAAAACTCAAAATGATAGTAGCCCCACCCCAAAAGAGTTCTTCCCCCTAAATGTGGTGAAAGAATCACTGCTAGGCTGAGACCATGCACATAACATTTCAGTTCATATGGCAATGTCTTTTTATCACACGGAGATATGCAATACAATGCAGTGTATTACATCATATGTTGGTGGTCCCAACTATTCCCCAGCTAACATATCCAAGTAAGCACATAATTCAATCGCTTCAATTTGTTGGGATCCAGAAGTCTATACCACTGCAGATGTTACCCATGCCACTTGAGGGGAACTTTCTTTAACCACAGAGTGGCATGACAGTGTTAACAATGCACTGTGTTTCTTTGGCTTTATTTAAGTGGCTTTGCTACTTTGCTTTCAAATACAATTCTTTTTAAAAAGGCAGGGAAGGGGGATTCACCTTGATAACTGATTTTTAAATTATCTTTTATTTCCCTCCCTCTCTTCCCCAGGAAATTAGTTTGCCTCCTAAATGCTGTAGCTACAATCTTCCCTCAACATTTTTCATAGTAAGTATTTTCTAGATCAGTGGCTCTCAACCTTTCCAGACTACTGTACCTCTTT
This sequence comes from Emydura macquarii macquarii, assembly GCF_026122565.2. Classification (NCBI taxonomy): domain Eukaryota; kingdom Metazoa; phylum Chordata; order Testudines; family Chelidae; genus Emydura; species Emydura macquarii. Next base: position 3,026,560 of record NW_027130432.1, read on the forward strand.
CAGGAGTCTAATTTGTCTTGTCTACCCCCAAGTTTCACCTCACTTAAAAACTATTTGCTTACAAAATCAGACATAAAATACAAAAAAATCACAACACATTAGTACTGAAAAATTACTCACCTTCTCAATTTTACCATATAATTATAAAATAAATCAACTGAAATATAAATATTGCACTTACATTTCAGTGCATAGTATATAGAGCAGTATAAACAAGTCATTGTCTATATGAAATTTTAATTTGTACTGACTTCAATAGTGCTTTTTATATAGTCTGCTGTATAACTAGACAAATATCTAGATGAGTTGATATATCCCCTGGGAGACCTCTGCATACCCCCAGGGGTATGCATACCTCTGGCTGAGAGCTACTGTTCTAGATAATGCCATATGACTCACAGGTGATACTCACACAGGTGTGTATGTGTAATTTAAATACCAACACATACGCTGTGCACGCATCAGAATGTTCATTCTTGTAGGAGATTCCCTTCCTAAACAAAATGAGAATACCTATAGCATCACACCACCAGAGACATCTGAGCAGATTTATAGAGCAACATCTGTTTCCATGACAGATGTGTGTGTCAAAGTAGCACTATATAGCGCACAGCAATGGCTTCTTAAGGAACTGCTTCTGGAAGAATTTAATTTTGTGAAGTTCTCTCTCCTTTTCCTTAAGGTGATATGGCCACAGGATGTCAGTCAAACAGAACACAGAATGCATGGAATCTTCTGATTTCTGCTGGGCTTGTATATCTATGAACTAAAATTCATTCACAGGAAAAAATTTCCCTTACAGACAAAAGTAACATTTCCTCAGAGGCTCTTACAGCTTGCAGTAAGATGAGAAAGGATTATGATATTTTTACTGTCACTTTTTAGATTATAACTTGCCCCCAAAAACTGTATCTATCTATATTAGATGCTTATATGGCTCCCATTACTGTAGTATCTGAGTGCCTCAACACTTCTCATGTATTTATCTTCACAACACCCCTGTGAGAAAGTGAAGTACTGTCATAATTAATTTTTTATAAAACAAAAAGGTAGATGTATGTAAAATAAAGGCTAAAAATAAAACTTAACTATTCCACAGGATAGCTATGAAAGGTGAATCAAATATTTCCTCTTCTGAGAGGATGCATTACTATATTATACCTAAAGGGGTGGATGATCAGCGGAAGACCTGGACCATCCACTCAGAGGCCTATATCCCCGGGGACACACTGACAGGATTCCCACAGAGGGGCAGCTGCCACCACTGTGGGGTGCAGGAACAGAAAGGTAATACAGTAATACTATCTTTCCAGCGTGAACTGTACAGGGTTAGTGTGGGGAGGATGTGTGTCTCCCCTCCCTCTTTCTACACTTTTGAAGATTCCCCAAACCGCAGACTAGATGGATGGAGGCTGGAAAACAATGTGTCAGAAGCATCTGAACCCCCTTTCGGCATGGGAGGGAACCAATCAGCAGCACAGGAGCCCCTTTGCATGCAGATATTCCAGACATAATTAAGCCCTGAACTCTAGAAATCCAGTTCAATCATTCACCTGGGCTTTTTGGAGCCCAGTCAAAAAAGCCAAACAACCACAAATTTCACACACAAGCTGGATTTACACTACAAGTTTAAATAGGCTTGGTGCGGTCAAGATTTGAATCTGCCCAGGAGGAGGATCTCTAGATAATATCTTCCTTCCTTCCTCCAAGGAGAGCAAATAAAGCCAGGTATCCTCAAATCCTCAAAACATAATCCCCTTATAAGGCCCAAACCTCTGCAGTGCTGACTCCAATGGAATTGCACTCCTCATGTCAACAGTGAATTTGGCCCATTGGCCACACAACGGCACATGCTCTTGCATTTCCAGTTCTGCAGTGCTGCCAACAAGAAAGAACAGTGCGCTGGTGAAACCAACCACAGGAAATGACAGCATGTCCGGAAACCCTGTCGTATTGCAGCCACCATCTCAGATTTCATCTATGAGTGAAGGGAATCCAACTATTCATTTTTAGAAGCTTCAGCTACTTCATGTTGGTTTCAGTTTATTTGCGGTGTGCTTATGTTCAAAAACAGCTATTTGGAACTATCAAAACCACTGCAGCAGCTGGCTGGACTCTCTCTACATTATTATTAATTATTATTATTCATTTATTTATGTTTTTGTATTCACACTGAATCTGGAATTGCTAGTCATGGACAATAACCCTGTTACACAAAGTGCTGTAGAAACAGAGATCAAAAGGATGCTCCCTCCCCCACAGAATGTAAAATCTAAGGGCATCAGACAAGACCCCACAAGTGCCACAGTTTTTAAGTTGCTAATTCTATTTTAAACAGACATAAGAAACATAAATCAGTCAAGACCAAAACTTATTAAGTATATTAAAAAAAGTATCTTTCATTTATAAAATCAAAGGCCTCCAAATTTAAGAAGAAGGTTATCACAAGATTAACTATGTTCCATGCTCCATCAATAAAGTTCACACATTTCTTTGAGAACATCTGCTGGGTCTGTATGGATCAGATTCAACAATTCCTCAGGCCAGAATCTTAGCCAGAATCTTATTCATCTTGATTTAAGAATGAAATGATCATTTTAAATAATGGAGATACCTTGGTTTAGCTATGATCCTAGCGAGGGGTGATTTCAGAGTTTCTGGAAGTTTTCAATGCTCACTCAACTTACCTTAAAATTGTTCTGATATGGAGGGAACATATTCAGGAATTATTTTGCATTCTACCACTTAAAAATTAAATAAGACAATAGCTACTACCTAAAAACAAAATGAAACAAAAACCACTGTTTTCATGTCACAGGGTGAACTGGCCTTTTAAGGGGTGCAAGGCTTAACCCACCTCCCCACATGGAAGGAATGAATACAAGGGTCATGTGATGGGGAGCATGTGACTAAGAATGTGGCTTGCTGTGGAATATAAATTCAGTCAGAGAAGAGACACCTAGGATAGCAGATCTAGGAATGTGATCTAGGAATGACTGGACTAAGAACAGTCAGAAAAGAGCCAGTAAAGATGCCTAGGCTGAGTAACTCTCCAGCGTTCTAGGTAGAAGAGAGACCTGCAGGGAGCAGGAACTGAAACCTACTTAGAGGAACATCTCACTAGGGATCAGACTAAGAATCCTGTAAGTGTGAGCTAGCCAGGAGGGAAGATATGTGTTGCTTTGAACTTTAAATTAATAAATCAGACTCCCAAAAGGGGAAAGTTCTTGAAAAACACTTGCAACGTAATGTCTGATTAACTGGGGAAGAAGGGGAAAACTGAGACAGCATCAAGGACTAATGCCAGACTGGCTAAAGTCCTTACTACATTTATAAAAATCAGTGCTTTCTTCTCTAATGTTCTTTTTTGCAACAGAAATTTGAACCTATCTATTCCCACAACAGAGCAAGACAAGGATGTAAACAATACAATGCCATGTTAGCTTACACTCCACTAGAAACCCAGGTAATACAAGAGCTGGGGGTGTGAAGAAACAAAGTATGGCAAATGGAAAAGGAATATACAAGTAGTTAGAGAAGTTTTCTTCTAAAGCTTCTAAGAGAGTAAGAAAAATGGAAAGTAAAACATCCCTCCTTAAAAATACCCACCCATTTTAATGTATTTGACAGTACTAAGTTAGACCCAAGTAATGAAGTCATGGAAAGATGTTCCTCTTCTGCAACAGCTGACGTGAGAGTTAAGAATCAAAATACCTGAGAGGCATTGCACAACGGTACAAGAAAAAAAAAAAAGAAGTGACCACAGTCTGTATTTTGTGGTTAGTCTTTCAAAATAAAATCTGCTAATTTTACTACCTTTTTTTTTTTCTTTTCTTTTCTTTTTTTTTTTTTTTTTTTTAAAAGGAGAGAAGCTAGAGGCTAGTGCTAGCACAGAACCAATCCCCTGTTTTGAGTGACTGCCAGCAGAACTATATATAGCACAAGGACAGAGGGAGCAGGGGATCCAAAAAGCTTTCTTCTTCCATTATTATAACAAGTCAACCGACTCTCCATGTGGAGCACTCTAACCGCCACTACTGCAGTGTATGTTCTTGATACAGTGACGATTCTGTGAGAACTTTTAGTATAACCCAGTTTCAGTAGTAGTAGGAAAGTGACTAAAGTCCCTTATGATGGAGCTCTTCGCTTCAAAACCAAACTCTGGCAGGAGCACCTTGGCCTGAACTGAATCAAGGACTGCTCCTATAAACTCTATCCTCTGGGTAGGGGATAATGTCAACTTGAGCACGTTCAGTCGAAGACCCAGACTGTTGAAGGTTGACCTTATGAGGTCAATATGCGCCTCTACTTGTTCCTTGGAATGGCCCTTGACGAGCCAGTCATCTAAATACTGTTGTTTCCTTAGGAAAGTGGCTACAGCTGCCACGCACTTGGTAAAGACTAGAGGGGCTGCTGACAGTCCGAAAGGAAGGACGGTAAATTGATAGTGAGCGTGATTTACCACAAACCTGAGGAACCTTCTGTGAGGTGGAAGTAACAAAATGTGGAAGTAAGCAACCTTTAGGTAGAGGGCGGCATACCAGTCTCCTGGATCCAAGGTGGGGATGATCATGGCCAAAGAGACCATGTGAAACCAAAAAGACCAGCTTCTTCATGTATCTCTTGAGGTTCTGCAGATCTAGAAGAATGGGTCTGAGACCCCTTTGGCCTTTGGGATTAGGAAATATCAGGAGTAGAACCCCCTTTCCCTTTAGTTCCGGAGGAACCTCCTCCACTGCTTCCTTCTGCAAAAGGAGACGGGTCCCTGAAGAGGGACTAGGAAGGGGGTCAGAAGGGTGGGAAGGAGAATTCAAGAGAATATCTTAGTTCTACCATGCGCAGTTCCCAAGAGTCCGTGGTGATGTGAATCCATGCCCGATAGAAATGGGAATGACAATTCAGGAAACAGGGGCTTTGAACTGGTGTGTCGCTCCCTAGGCACACGCTCAAAATGATTGTTTGGAGATAGGAGATTGTCTCACTGAGCTTTGACCTTGGTTAGGCGGAGGCTGTGGTATCCTGCACCTGTTGTTCCTGCCCCTCTTTCGTGAGTAGTCCTACCTCTGCTGGACAGGATAAAACCGTGGGGCAGGTTGAGGATTTTAAATGCTTCCTCTGGGTGCTCAGCGTAGGCAGGCCTAAAGACTTCAAAGTAGCCCTAGAATCCTTTAGGCTGTGCAGTTTAGAGTCGGTTTGCTCAGAAAATAAACCCAAGCCCTCAAATGGCAGGTCTTGGATCGTCTGCTGGACCTCCAGGAGAAGGCCTGACACCTGCAGCCATGAGCTTCTCCTCATTGCGATCGCCAAGGACATCATCCGCATGTCTGAGTCTGCTGCATCCAATGAAGTTTGCAACTATGTCCTTGCCCCGGCCTTGCCTTCTTCGATGAATGCAGCAAATTCTTGTTTAGAGTCTGCTGGGAGCAACTCCTTGAATTTTTTATTGCCTCTCAGGTATTGAAGCTGTAGTGGCTTAGGATGGCTTGCTGGTTGGCTATGCAAAGCTGGAGCCCTCCTACCAAAGAGATCCAGCTTCTCTGAGTCCTTGGACATAGACATTGGTGCCTGCTGTCCTTGCCTCTCTTTATCATTTGCCACTAGCGACCCCAGTTGGGGAAGGCATTGAGTGCCCCAACATGGGACGTACACGAGCATCACCTTTCCCTGTAGGCCTCATTGTAGGTGAACGTTCCCTGTCAGTCTTTTTCTGCTTCTTGTGCAGCACCGGAGAATGGGAATGGTGCCAGGGAGTGCCGGTGCCAGGTATCCTTCAATGCCAAGTCCTTCTTCACTGCCATAGCCTCCCTTAGAGAGGCTGGCGCACTTCACACTGAGGTGCTGGGTGCTGAGTCCAAATGGCTCAGCTCAGGGTGGAGAGCTGTCTCCATGAGGAAGTGCTTCAGTCTAACACTCCAGTCATTTTCAGTCCTCGGTCCAAAACCCCTACAGATCTTTCACCAGTAGGCCTGATGGGATTCCCCTAGGTCTTCAGACAGGATTCATAAGGATTGCCCTTTGGCACAGGTTTGGGACAGGTCCCAAATGGTTGAATCCTTAGGACCAAGGCATGCCCAGGTCCCGGGGAGTGGGAGAGATGATAAACTTATCTAACTATAATTCACTAACAGCTATTTACAGGTTTCGATGAATGATTACGTTAGAGGAATGCTTGCCGACAGGAGAAGGCAAGAAGCTCCAACGACCGTCATGGGTGGTAAGAAGGAACTGAAGATGAAGCAGGTTGGCAGGGCCCTATATACAGCGCCACAGAGGCACCGCTACAGAGGGCACCTGCATTAACCCGACTGGTACTGCTAGGGGAAAAGCCTTCTGACAATTATGCACTCGGTGTGCACACACCTACTTGGAATCGAGATGACCAATCTTTGAGTATTGTCCCTATGGGTGCTTCTCTGTAGATGACTCCCGAGCACTGCCCACCACTGGAGGCTAGAACTTCAGAGTTGAGTCTGATATGGATGATAATACAATAGCACCGAATTTAGTGTCTGCAGCCAATTCCCCCAGGATGGCATAGTATTCTGCAAAGGTGTGTGCAGATGCCCAGGTAGCTGCTCTGCAGATTTCTGATATATGGATACCCTCGGAAAAGGCAAAGGATGAGGAGACCAACCTTGTAGAACGCGTATGTATTGAAGATGGGGGGTGTTATATTACACAGCTGGTAATAGAGTTTAATAGAGTCCAAAATCAACTTGGTAAGTTTCTGAGCTAACATCACCGTACCTTTTGACCTATCTACAACAGAGAGGAAGAGACTTGGAGATTTCCTGAAGGCTCTTGTCCTGTCCAAATAGAAGGCCAAAGCTCTCCTCACATCAAGTGTATGGAGGATGGCTTCCCTATTATCCTGATGGGGTTTGGGATAAAAGGCTGGAAGCTGAACAAGCTGATTTACATGAAATGCAGAAGTCAACTTGGGAGTGAACTTTGGATGTGGTCTAAACGAGATCTTGTCAGAGAAGAACATCGTGAAAGGGTGATGCACCATCAGAGCTGCTATTTTTCCAATCCTTCTTGCAGAGGTCATATCAATGAGGAATGCCATCTTCTTGGAAAGGTGAGTTAATGTACAAGTGGCCAGGCGTTCAAATGGTGGCTTGGTCAGACTTAGTACTAGGTTGACATCCCATTGAGGAGTGGGAAGTCTGGGTTGTGAAGTGATTCACTATGTCTTTGAGAAACCTCTTCCTAGTTGGATGTGAAAAGATTGAATATCCTTCTACCTGCTCATGGAAGGTTGCAAATGCTTCAAGATGAACTTTCAGTAAACTGACAGAGTCCCAATTTCTTGAGAGTAAACAGGTAGTCTAGGATTACTGGTAAGATGGATGTATGAGGGATGACACCTTTGGGCTGGCACTAAATCTGAAATCCCTTCTGTTTCTGTAGATAGGTATGGCAAGTAACTCCTTTCCTACTATGCAATAACACTTCTTGCACCTCTTCAGAGTAAGATGTCTATGTGCGCTGGAAACATAAAGGAGTCAGGCTTTGAGTTGTAGAATCCACAAGTTGGGATGGAGAGTGCGTCTCCCATTCTGCGATAGAAGGTAAGAAATGATTGGAAGAGTCATCTGTGGACATGGTGCCAGCTGTGACAAGTAAGGGTACCACGTCTCTCTGGACCAGATCGGAGCAAATCAGTAAGATGTTTGCTCTCTCCTTTTTCACTTTAAACAGGATTTTCAATATCGGAGGAATGGGGGGGAAGGTGTAAATAAGGCCCTTTTCCTATTGAAGGAGGAGAATGTCTCCCATGGAGTGTCATCCAATCCCTCCTTTAGAGCAGTACCGTGCACATTTCTTGTTCTGGTAAGTAGCGAATAAGTCTATTATTAGTATCCCCCATTGTCAGAATACGTCGTGGAGTATCACCAAATCTATCTCCAATTCCTGGTCATGGGGGAATTTTCAGATGAGACTGTCCACAGATGTGTTGTGTATTCACGGCAAGTAGGCCACTGATATTAGGATACTGTGGGCTATGTACCAGTTCCATGCTTTAGTGCTTCTACAGACAGGGAGTGAGACCTGGCACCTCCCTGATGGTTTAGGTAATACATGCAGGCTTTATTGTCCATCATTACTCTTGTGTGCATACCTTTGATCGGCGGAAGAAAGTGAGCACACACATTTCAAACTGCTCTGAGTTCGAGCAGGTTGATATGGAGGAATGTCTCTGCTTGGGACCATTTGCCCTGTATTCTGTGACCACTGAGATGCACACCACATCCTATGAGGGATGCATCAGTGGTCAGGAGTAGAGATGAAGAAGACTGAACAAAGTGGATTCCCATACAGACGTTTCTGGGTTCTTCCACCAGTCCAAAGATTGCTTGACCCTGGTGTGCATCTATAGTAGTTTGCTTATATTGTCTCTGTTTGGCCTGTAAACCTAACCAAACCATGCTTGGAGGCATTGCACGCATAGTCTGGCATAAGCAATAACCAATATGCCCACAACCATGTGCCCCAGGAGCGGGAGGCAGTGTCTGGCCAAAATTTGGGGGCTGGATTGTACTGTCCCTAACAAGAAGGAGAAACTGAGAAATCTGTGACGTGGAAGAAGCACCTTTTCTTGAATGGAGTCGAGGTCAGCTCCTATGAATTCTATCCTCTGAACTGTTAAAGTCAACTTTTGTTTGTTGACCTGTACACCCATATTCTGAAACAGAACCAGTGTGGTCTGAGCGACTCATTGGGCCTCTGTGACGGACCGAGACCTGAGAAGGCCCTCGTCCAAGTAAGGATAAATCACGATGCCTTGACAGTGTAAGTGGGCCATCACTACAGAGAGGATCTTGGAGAATACTCTGGGGGCCTATGAGAGGCCAAAAGGGAGTACTCTGTATGTATTGGTAGTGTTCTTGGCCTAGCGTGAACCTGAAATAACGTCTGTGGCTTGGTATGCTCAAGAGGTGAAAATATGCATCTTGAAGGTCGAGGGCCGAGAACCAGTCTCCTTTTTCTAATGCTGGAATGATCGTTGATAACGTGACCATCTTCTGAGCCTTGACAAACTCGTTGAGTGCTCTGAGGTCCAGTATGGGTCTCCAATACCCTTTTTTCTTCGGTATCAAGAAGTAATGAGAGTAAAAACATCTGTCCCTTAGAAGTGTGGACACTGGCTCTATGGCTTCTACACTAAGGAGGTGATTTATCTCCTGACATAACAGGTTCTCATGAGAAGGGTCCCTCAAGAGAGACAGGAAAGGGTGTTTGGGAGGGGGAAGGGAGAAGAAATGGATGGAATATCCATCTCAGATGATCTCCACCACCCATTTGTCGGAGGTTATCTGTTCCTAGGTGCTGTGGAACGGGGTGAGACAGTCTCCGAAGGGATGGGTGGTGTTTTCCAGCATGAAGTGAAGAGAGTGTTCTACAGGCTCCTTGACCAACGTGACAGAATTACCTCTTTGAGGTAGCGGGCTTAGAGGAAGTTTGCTGAGATCCCAACATCTTCCACCTGGGGAACCTGCGTTTTTTCATCTGCGGTTCATATGATCTCTGTGCTTATTGAGATGCATATTGGGATGAGTATTGGGAGCGAGACTTGAATAGTGGCTGAGGGCTGTACTTTCTTTTATATTCAGGTGTATAGATCCCAGGGGATTGAAAAGTGGCCCTTGAATCTTTTAACATGGGGAGGGCATCAGTCTTTACAGCAAATAATTCATCCCCTCAAAGGAGAGGTCCTCCACCATCATTTGGACCTGCTTGGGTAAGCCAGAGAGATGAAGCCATGAGATCTGTCTCATTCACAATAGCAGTTGATATAGAACGTGCCACCATGTCAGCTGCATCAAGTGCAGACTGGAGAGATGTTTTTGCCATCAGCTGGCCCTTGTTCACGAAGGCTTAACTTGGTCCTTGTGAGAATCAGGAAGCTATTCAATAAAAGATTCTGATAGTCATACTTAGCCCACAAGGCTTGCTAGTTCACCACTCTGTATTGGAGGATGACCGAGAAGTAGGCTTTCCTGCCAAAAAGGTCCAGGCGCTTCCAGTCCCAGTCATAAGCGGTGGATTTAGAATGGTGTTGGCAGCCTTTAGAATTAACTGTATCCACAATGATCTAATCAAAAGGTGGATGTGAGAACAGGAATTCAGTGTCCTTTGTTGGCACATAATATTTCTTGTCCGCCCTCTTACAAGTTGCTGGGACGGACGTGGAGGTCTGCCATATCACCTTGTCTCATTCTTAGAGTCTCATTAATAGGGAGGGCCACCCTGGGGGAAGTGGAGGAATGTAAAATGTTCACTAGTTTGTGATGCTGGAAACCTCTTGTACAGGTATCTGGAGTGCCTCTGCCACCCTCTGTGCCAAATCCTGGACTAATTTAAAGTCATCAGTCAGAGATGGCAGAGGGGGCATCAACAATTTATCTGGTGACAATGACGAGAAGTGGGCTAGAGTGACTTCCTCCTCAACTTTGACTTCCAGTTCCTCCCTTGCTTGCTCGGGGAGTTCTGAAGCCCTTGAGGAAGATGCTGAAGGACATTTCCTTGGCTGTTGGTAAGCCATTCTAGAGGTGGTGGAGGCCTGTTGCCTTTGGGCCTCCCAATTATGGCCATTGTAGTGGGAAATGGCCCGGTGACTGGTACCGTGGTTGTCCAAACCAGGGAGGCCATGGGTCAGAGGGGTAGTATGCTCGGTGTCTACAGTGAAGTTGGGCTCTGTATGATGAGTGAGAAGAGCACTGGGAAGAGATGGTTACTCACCTTGCATATTAACTGAGGTTCTTTGAGATGTGTGTCCCTGTGGGTGCTCCACTCCAGGTGCTGGTGCATCCTCGATCAGAGATTTCACCAGCAATGGCCATCTGGGTTGCACATGTGCCGTCCCCATCTCACAGAGCCATTGGCACCCTTTTCAGCATGTGACCTGGACCCCTCTGTTCCTTCTCTACCATAGAGCTGTAGTGTTTGATTCTAAAGTAGAGGGAAAGGATGGTGGGTAGTGGAGCACCCACAGGGGGACACATCTTGAAGAACCTCAGTTACTGCACAAGGTGAGTAACCGTCTCTTTTTCTTCGAGTAGTGTCCTGGTGGGTGCTCCACTCCAGGTGATTCTCAAGCAGTGCCCTAAGCTGGAGGAGGGAGCTTCAGAGTTGTTAGGCTGAACAGAAGACAGTACTGATAGTCCGACTGCTGCATCATATCTTGATGTTTGATCAACGGCGTACTGTATTATGAAAGTATGGGCCAAGGCCCAGGTCGCTGCTTTGCATATTTCAGTAACTGGTACGTTATGCAAGAAGGCTGTGAATGTAGTGATTGATCTGGTTGATCGTGTACTGACCCTCTGGGGTGGCATTACCCCTGACTGTGTGTAGCATGTATGGATGCAGGTGGAAATCCACTTTGAAAGTCTTTGGGTTGATATGGAGTTGTCTTTGGAACGTTCCATAATTGATACGAAAAGTTTGTGAGATCTCCTGAAAGGCTCCTGAAGCTCGCAATGGCTTATCTGACTTCCAGTGTCTGGAGGGCCACATCCTGTGCGCTAGAGTGTGGTTTCGGGTAAAAGGTAGGTAAATGAAAGTTTTGGTTAAGGTGGAATGATGATGTTACTTTGGGGAGGAACTTCGGATGAGGTCGTAGCATCACCTCATCTTTGTGAAATAATGTATACGGTGGGTGGCCATAAGTGCTCCAAGTTCACTCATATGGCGTGCTGATGTGATTGCAACTAGAAATGTTACCTTCATGGACATGTACATTAATGAACAAGTTGCTAAAGGCTCGAATGGTGGCTTGATAATTGTTTTGAGGACTAAGTTGAGGTCCCAAGGTATTATAGGAGGACGTATATCTGGGTACACATTTTGTATACTAGTCAGGAAGCATTTGACAATTGGATGCGCAAAAATCGTGGCATCATCTATGAGATCATGGAAGGTGGTGATAGCTGCTAGGTGTACTTTAATTGAGCTAAGCGCTAATCCAGATTTTTTTATTTCCAGGAGATAGTCTAATATATTGGGGTTTGACACCGTTAGTGTGTTGACCTGCTTCTGTTAACACCATAAGGAGAATTTACACCATTTCTGAAGGTAAATTTTCTTGTGGCAGGTTTTCTGCTATTTAGTAAAATATTCCTTACTGGTTCCGAACATTGTAGGTCAGCTTGTCGGAACGAGTTAGGAACCATGCTGTGAGATGTAAATTTTTCAGGTGCGGATGGAGTATGGTTCTGTTGTCCCGAGAGAGGAGATCGTCAACTAGTGCGAGAGTGATTGGTGCGCGGATTGACATCTGTGTGAGGTACGTGAACCATGGTTGTTTGGGCCATGCTGGTGCTATTATCATCATCTTTGCATTGTCCTTGCGTATTTTGTGTATGGTTTTGGCTATCATGGGGACAGGTGGGAACGTGTACAGGAAACCCATGTTCCAGTTGATAAGGAACGTGTCCCCCATTGAACGTGTACCTAGACCTGCTCTCGAGCAGAAGTAACGGCATTTGCGATTCTTCGTTGTCACAAATAGATCGAGAGTGGGGTATCCCAACTGACGAAAGATGTTTTCTAAGACTGTATTGTGTAATTGCCACTCATGATTGTTGCCAAATTTTCTGCTCACATTGTCTGCAGTAGTATTCTGGGTACTGGGTAGATATGCCGCTGAAATGTGGATGTTGTGGGATATGCACCAATTCCATAGTCTCATTATCTCTGAGCATAGGGAGCCAGATCTTGCACCTCCTTGATGATTGATGTAGAACATACACACGATGTTGTCTGTCGTTATCTTTATAGTTTTTCCTCCTATCAGAGGTAGGAAGTGAAGACAGGCAATGCAGACAGCTCGTAACTCCAGTAAGGTTTATGTGTAATTTCGTTTCCTGTGGTGACCATTTGCCTTGAATGGTATGCTCTTGTGGGTGCACTCCCCATCCAATTAGTGATGCATCTGTCGTGATCATGATTGAAGGTGTTTTGCTTATGAATTGAGTTCCTGTTTGAAGGTTGTTGGGATGTGTCCACCATTTTAATGATAGTTTGATTTTTTTGGAATTGCTACCGTTTTGTATAGAGATTGTCTGTGTGGTTTGTAAACTGTCGCGAGCCACAGTTAAAGTGGTGGCATGTGCATCCATGCATTTTGCTCTACAAAAGTGGCGTCTGCCATATGACCCAACATTTGGAGGCATGTGCATACATAAAGAGTTGGGATGCTTTGTATTATAGATTCCAGATTTACAACGATCTGAAATCTGGTCTTTGGTAGGAACGCCCCGGCAGTGAGGGAATCCAGGTGCGCCCCTATAAACTCCAGTTGTTGCACAGGCTGTAGGGTGGATTTTTTGTCATTTATCGTAAGTCCGAGTGTGTGAAATGTTGTCCTTGCAGTGTGAACTGCATGTACAGCTTCCATATAGGTGTGTGCCCTTATTAGACAATTGTCGAGATAGGGGAATATGGTGATCCCCTAGTCTGTGAAGGTAAGCTGCTACTATAGCAAGGACCTTGGAAAGGACTCTTTGAGCAGTGCAAAGACCGAAGGGTAGCACCATGTATTGATAGTGGTTTTTGAGTACTGTGAATCTTAGGAATTTTCTGTAGGCTGGATGAGGAGTAACATGAAAATATGTGTCCTGAAGGTCAAGGGCTGCAAATCAGTTCCCCCGTTCCAGCACCGGCAATATAGTAGCCAGAGTAACCATCCTGAATTTTTGTATCTTTATGAACAAGATAGACTCTGGCTGTTGAAGGCAAGGGAGGTCATACAAACCTTCGACCAGTCCTCAAAATTGCTGCTTTGGAGGGGCAGCCTGGGAGGTTGATGGTTGCTGGTTAGTCTGTCAGCATCGCTGTGGCCTTTGTCAGAAGTGTGATTGTTCATATCATCTGTTTTGCGAGTAATGTTGGTATCTGGAATTATACGGCTGATACCTGAAGGGCCTTCTTCGTGTTGCAGATGTGTAAATTCCAAGTAGCTCTGGAATCTTTCATGGGATGCATGACTTCATCCATTTTTTCTGTGAAGAACTTCAATTTATCGAAAGGAAGATCGTCGATCGTTGCCTGCGGTATTTAGGCAGGGCTGCAGAGTGAAGCCAGGATGCCCTGCGCATGACGACAGCAGTTGCCACAGTTCTAGCCGCAATGTCAGCTACGTCAAGGGAAGCCTGCAGTGCTGTTCTTGCAACCAGTTGCTCTTCTTTGATCAACAACTGAAATTGATATTTTTTTATATTCCATAAGAAATTCAGTAAATTCTGATATCTTGGAATAATTCTTGTGATCATAATTTGAAAGTAAGGCTGCATAGTTTGCTACTCTAATTGAAGAGTAACTGATGTGTAGACTTTTCTGCCCATTAAGTCCAGCCTTTTATCATCTTTGTCGTGTGGTGTTGACTTATGATGCTGCTGCTTGTTCCTCTGGTTAGCAGCTTCTATAACTAGGGAGTTAGGAGCTGGATGGGTGAAGAGGAACTCAGTATCTCTGGAAGGGACATAATAGTTTTTATCAGCCCTTTTACAAGTGAGGGAGATGATGGCGGGGGTCTACCATATGTTATTTGCTGGCTCCATAAGGGCATCATCCATTGGAAGGGCGATTTTGGTAGAAGCTGAGGTCTGCAATATTTTAAGCAATTTGTGTTGTGAACCTGCCACTTCCTGAAGTGGGATCGCCGAACTATCCGCCACCCTCTTAAACAGTTCCTGGAATGGCTTAAAATCATCTGCAGCCATCAGGGGTGGGGGAACTATGGTCTCCTCAGGTGAGGAAGATGAGTTGTGTGTGGTTGGTGGCACTTCTTGCTCCACACTCATGTCCTGTTCATTGGCAGACCAGTTATTTCGGGTCCTGTTTGAGTAGGTCTAATAGGTGATCTGTCTCTGTGCCTATATGAGGTTGACAGTCTACTGTGCGATGGAGACTAAGTAGACCAGGTGTCCCAGCCAGGCCAGTGCATACAATATTGTGGAGCAAACCATGGAGGCTCAATCCATGGATTTGTTGGCTGCTTGTGAAGTGGCCGATGTCTGGATGGGTGGCCTCTGGGTGATGATAGGTGGGGAGAAAAGGTAGCTTGTTCAGCATCACACTCCTCATCACTGGAGAAAGGGATGGGAGACATGGGCTGATCATGAGTAAAGTGCACTGGAGTGGTGTCATTCCTGTAGAGAGGTGATAGTGGGGAAGATGTTACAAATTCCTCCTCATTCTGATGATGTTTGCTCTTCTGAGTACGTTTTCACGGAGCCGGAGTTGTCGGCTCCGTTGTCAATGACGGCAGCGAAGCGTGCTCCTTAGCCTTTTCTGGTGCAGATATATCCACCAGCACCGCTGGCACCTCGGGGCTGTCTGGTGTTCAGGTTGCATCGGTGCTGTTGGTACCGTGGTTTTTGCCGGTGCCGATGTAGACTGGTCGGCGAGTGTCGTTGCTGGGTCGCTTATCAGCGCTGAGGTCCGAGTCGGTGCCACCATCGAGGTGGTTACAGCCGTTGTGCAGACCTTTGCTTTAGACAGTGCCATGTCGGCATGGGGTTGTTTAGTTTTGTCTCTCAGCTCTTTAAAGGAGCAATGAAAGTCTCTCCTTGTGAAGGAGGTCAATGTACCTGAGGAACCTAAAGCCTCTTTGGTACTGAAATCTTTCTCCTTTTCTGGTGACCTTTTCTTGGCATGCTCAGTTGTAGAAGGAGTACAGTGCCTTTTTCTGGTGTTTTCTTGTGAGGAGCTATTACCCCGCACAGGGTCTGAGGCAGGTCTTAGCGATTGCTTCATGAGTATTAACTTCAGGCGGAGGTCCCTGTCATGCCTGGCTCTGGCTTTTAGATCTGTACAATGGATGCATTTCTGGGCAACATGCCCTTCACCAAGGCATCTGATGCACTCAGAATGCCCATCCAAAGCCAGCATAGTGTCCATGTATGAGGTACAGCGTTTGAAGCCGGGAGAACCCAGAATAATCCTACTTATAACAGAGGGGTAAGTCTGAGAGATTTTTTTTTTTTTTTAAACAGGGAAGGATTAAGGTAAAACCAAGTAACTTTACAGAGAAGAAAAGACTTATTGAAGATTTCTACCGGCCTGTGAAGAACTGCTGGGAGCTCTGTCTTGGACTGCAGACGATTGAGAAGGAACTGAGGGATCCGGGTTGCACGCACCAAAAAGGGCGCCAAGGCGCCACGAGACAGGGTCGGTGCATGCACGACCCGAACAGGCACTGCTGGCGAAATCTCCAATCGAGGATGCACCAACACCTGGAGTGGAGCACCTACAGGGACACTACTTGAAGAAGAAGTTAGGTCCTCTTGCTCGCTTTCTGATTCTGATGATAAAAAGGGTGGTGTGTGGCAGGAGGTTGTCAGTAAGCCAATGGCAGTACTGAGCAGAGAAGAGTACGGTGCACCAGACACAAAGATCTGTCACACACCGGAAATCTGTCAGTGCAGAGGGTGTCAGTACCAGCAAAGGCTGTCGATACTGAAAGCCTTGTGTTGATCGCATCAGACACACGGACCTGATAGCAGGGTCTGTCAGTGCCTGGCATATTGTCAGTGGTACCAATATTGATGACCATACTGATGAAGCCTTCCATGGGGCAGATCTTCTATGTTTCTCATGCCCCTGCAGTACGGATGCTTCTTTGCCTGTGCCCAGCAGGTCTTTAGGCGTTCCACCTTGCCCTCTCAGTCTGATACCGCGCGTGCCCTGGGTACCAGATTTAGAGGGCTTTGGTGCTCTTGGTACTGATGATACTGACTGAGCCGGGAATCATTTTTGGCTTGATTAGGGCTAACTATGGGGACTCCCTGATCTTAGAGGCCTTATGTGAGTGGCTGACAGGCATCTCTCTGAGCTCATCTCTCTTCAAAGTGGAGGGTTGCAGTGAGGACTCCCGCCCGGGATTCCAGAGGTTAAAGGGCTGAATCCATGAGTAGGAGTTTGAGCCTCAGTTCTCTGCCTTTCCTGGATCTGGGCTTCAGTTGCTGACATAAGCCACACTTTTGTGAAATGTGCTTCTCTCCCAGGCAGCGAACGCACTGCAAGTGTCTGTCAGTCACTGGGATAGATTCCTTGTAACTGAGGCACTTTTTGAAGCCTGGGGAGCTGGTCATACCCTTATCTAGGCCCTTCACCACACAAACAGGGGGTTGATGGAAGATAAAGTCCTTTTCTTCTCTTCTTTTTTCTAGACAATGGCCAAAATAAAATGTAAATGAAGCAAAAAAATAAAGAGAGGCTTCAAAAGCTAAAATTGACAATTCTAAGAGAGTTAACGATCTGTGAACAGACAGCTTTAGCTCCTTTTCTAGCCAAGGGCATTGAGAAGGAACTGAGGATGGATTGCCCGCACACACCGACTAGCCTCGTGGCAGTGAGCAGCGCATGCGCAGGCAGGGTGAACTGCTACCAAAGTTCTCCAATCAGTAGCACAGGGATGCAAACACACTTACAGTGGAACATCCATAGGGACACTACTCAAAGAAGAACCATCCCTGCCAGTCGTGCTACTCCATTTAAATGGGTTTGTTCCATCATGATTCATCATGATTCCGTATTTTTAAATTTTTGACTTTTTTTATTTTTGGCACTGATGGCACACTGTCCTAAAGCAAAAAAATTTGGAAACGACACTTTTATTAACATATCTATTACACACAGGTAAACATTGCATTATAATGATCTCACACACACACACACACACACACACACACACACACACACACACACACACACACACACACACACACACACACACTTCCAAGTGCAATAATTCAGGCTGACATTCCATCCCTTGTTTGTGCTATTGGACAACAATTTTGTGTTTTCCAGTTTCTTAGTTTGTGTCACAACCCAAAGGTTATTGAAATCTACTTTGGTATTTAAGTATAACAAAAAGGCAGTCTGGAGCTACATGTATCTACCTCAGGTTCCGACCAAAAAGGCAAGCCTTTTAGTGCACTGAGTTCCTGGGGAGAACACAGACTCTTACTCTGGTTACCCCATACAATTTAGCTTGGCGCCCCTAAGGCCTCCCAGTCTAGCTAATGAGAAACTCCCCCGCAAACGCCATATAAAAATGCTTTTTATACATCTTTAAAAATACCTTAAATTCTCTATATATTTAGTAAGATTTTTTACTTCTTTAAAATGTCCCCTGTTGCTCCTCAAGATAATGCTCCAGTGATGTATTACAACAGTAATACAGGACTGCAAAGCAATGGTCTAGCCAGACAAATATTAAATCTTATTTTCCTCTTCACTTAGAAGAAGCAGCAAACCCTTTGGCAAACCAGAGCTCTTGATGCTTCTCTGTCCTCCCACTGGAAACTCTGCCCAACCTTCCCTATATCTGACACGGTTTCTGGAATAGATGTGGGGGCAGCAGTGCAAGCTTGCAAGTATGGCAGTCACTGTTAACAGAGAGAAGAAAGGCGAATGAGCATTCTACCCCTCTTGATCTTTGGGATAGAACACAAAGCTGTCTATTAAACAAAAAAACATTACGGATCTGCTAACTAAGTCCAAAAACAATTATACAAAATTGAAGAGCAGGGAAACTTACATATACCCTTTGCTAGACCACAGACTTATACCAAAAGATTATTTTTCATATCATAAGAGCAACCTCTCTCTCATAATTAGGCTTGAAAGGATTAGATTTTTATCAGTAAATGACGGTAAACATTGATTACATAGTACACACACAAACTGACAAAAAATATTTCCATCTACAATACTTGAAATGTGCAGATAGGTGAAGTAAGAAAAATGCTGCTTAAGAACTTATTAAAGTTTGATTTAAGGATATTTATTTTGTTTATTTTAACATGTGATGTTGACAGATTGTGTTTTAATGCTTATAAAGCTTTAACTTTTTGAATCTCAGTGTATGCTGTCAGTAAATAATTGTCAACTCTCCCAATAATTTCCCCCAACGGTGAAAATCTAAAATCAATAAAAATCTTGAAAGTGCTTAAAATAAACATGATATTATGCATTGTAATCATAGAGATATAAAAATCTAACTCTTCCAAGCTTACTCATAATGTATTCTGTTGATTCTCTACATTAGTACACACAGCTTTTAAATTATAATAGAAAACTGTCATTTATGAAACTAGTTCAAATCTTGTTTAAAGAAGTTGAATAGATTCCCCAGTAATAAGAAGGCTTGGACTTCTGTAAAACCTTTCAACTGAATAGATAATTTGGAGAAAAGCTTTTAATCTCCAGCCTAGGTAGAGGTTAAAATTTCACATAAAGAAAAGACAACCAACTGCACCAAAAAGGCAAAATCCTTGAAGTAAATAATCAATGTGATGCATAAAGACATGGCCTTATGAATTCCATTGACAACATACACATTGATAAATATCCACATGTTGCATTAAACATCTTCTGCAAATCAATGATTTGTAAGCATCATCTATTGTTCAGAACATCACTGAAACTTTGAACAGTCAAGTGGTAATTATTAAAAAACGTAAGTAGCCTTTTTAACAAAGTTCTAGTGTTTATGGTATTTTGAAAGTTACAATATCTCACCAACAAGAGTTCTATTTCCATCCTTCCAAAATATTTCTAATTTACCAATTATATGCAGAATAGTAAGGAGAGCCAGTCCAGCAAACACTGAAGTCAATAATCACATTTTCAAACCTACTGAGTTGGTTCTTACAGTTGTGGGATGTTGACTGGCTCTGCATTTTGTATCCTGCAGAGATCACAATGCCACAGGACAGGAGCTTATAAACTCTGCAGCTCTCAGT
Source organism: Emydura macquarii macquarii (assembly GCF_026122565.2). Taxonomy (NCBI): domain Eukaryota; kingdom Metazoa; phylum Chordata; order Testudines; family Chelidae; genus Emydura; species Emydura macquarii. The sequence continues at coordinate 3,046,320 of NW_027130432.1, forward strand.
TGAACAAGAGCTCTGTTTCTACAGAGCTTAAATATTAACTAGAGCTTCAGTCACATCTCAGGGAACATATCCAGCATTGGAATGACAGAGATTTGGTTAGCTGCAGTTCAGATAACTGATTACTACAATAAAATATTTTGGAAATTGATTTTGGGGAAGAATCAAAAAAATTCTAGCTGACTAGATATTGCTTTGAAAATGCCACTTCACACCCTAGGATTTGGATAAAATTAACCAAAAAATTTCTTACAAATTAAGATTTATTTTTAAAAAATCCATTTTCTATGCAAATCTAAGCAAGAGAGGCTGGATTGCTTCTACTCAGGCAGCAACATCCATTCTCAGCTACTTTAGTATTGTATGGAGAGGCCATCATTAGAAACAGAACTTAGTTTAAGGCTTTTGATGTAAGGATCCTGCCACACAACTAGATAAGGCTAGGTCTGCATTAGAAAGGCGTGTCAGTACAGGCATACCAACACACTTTCCTAGTGCAGACTATGCCCATATAACTATGTCTATTCTAGGCTTTTGCCGGAACAGAAATGCTGTAAAAACACACATCTAACCAACATTGAGGCAGCAAAAGTTACTACTATAGGCCTGGCCTAAGACACTTCAGTAGCTCAAGGAAAGACAGTGGTTGTGCACACAAGTCAGAAGAGAATTCTGAAGAAGTCACAATGGATCTGTTTACATGCACACATAGATGTACACAACACCTGAGAAGAAGAGTGAGGAATATGTTAACTTAAAACATCTGGCAAATGGTTCACTCTTAACTAGTCCAGTTTTTGGACTTTTATTTTTTCAAGGGGAAAAGGAATATTGTTGATTTGGGCTGGGGAAATTAGGGGCATGAAATGAGAAGCTGAAGCATGTTTTTCCCCCTTTATTGAAGTTCTACATCACACTACTAGAGCTAATGCAAACAGGGAGATCATAAAAGAACATAATGAAAGTCTTGCACACTGGGACTAAGGGACTGGTTTCGGTTACTGAATATAGCTTTGGAAGCACACCACACAACAGTGAGTAACTCCACAGTATCACACTACTATATATTATAGCTTCTTAATGCTTTTTTCTGTATAGCTCTTCAGCCTTATTCCAGTCTGCAGCCTCATGCCTCATGTATTGTACCCTATCCAGTATGAAGGTTTATAAGATTAAAATTCACCTCTATTCAATGTGTCAACATGCATTTCTTTTGTAAAGTAGATCACACACACAGTACACAATTATGATGTATCATTCCCAGGGTCTAAAGCTAAAATTACTCACATTTTCAACTAGTAACAGGATACCCTGTTGCCCATCACCTCAGATCTGTGAGAAAATGGGAGCAGAAGCAGCTAATTTGGAAAAACCCTTTCACAGACTCCTCTTATACCTCCAAAATATTCACTAACATCACTCAGAAAACCCAAAAGGCACTCCAATGAAGGGAAGTGTATAGATATATTTTTTGTACCTCAACTTTGTGTTATATTTAATATAATTCAGGATTTTTGATAGATAACATTGGTTACTCCACTCCACTGCTGTTTGAGACTAAGGTCAAGCAAGAAAGACTGAGAGTGCTCTTTTCATGCACTGTTAGCTCCAGGCACAAAGGGGCCTTCTGCATCACAGTCAGGGGTTTTCAGCAGCAGGAATATTTGCTATCAAAGAATAGTGAAAATACAAATCGTTCAAAGCAGCCGTAGTGGAGAAGATCCTGTACCCAGAACAACATACATTATGTTTTGTACAAAATGGAATGCCACAAGTCCCATGGCAAAGACAAATTTGCCTTAAAGACCAGCCAGATACTGACTGTGGTGAGAAAAATCTCTTGTGAATTAGTTTCCCAAGATTCTTATAATATCCAGACTGAATGGGGATTTATTACTATTGTTTATTTTCTTATTACTGTTTAGCATCTATTTAGGTTGTGAATTCTTGTGGTCTACCTCTGCTATAATACCATAATGTGTTTTTATATTAAGACAGTACTGAAGTAGAGTTAATGCTAACCATTTTATCGCCTTAGAAGTCAAAAGAAATTATATACACATTTGTGTTACAAATTCCATAGGTATTATACAGACACAATATGTACTCCAATACAAAATAGCATTACAGTGCATCAAATTTGCCAGCAACCACACACCTAGAGCAATCTGACATCATCCTAACTTGCTTAATCTACTTTCATTTGTAAACCCCTTTTTATTCAAATGCTCAGTGTAATATAGGTAACAGGTTCGGGACACGTTAGGTATACACTCACAGACTGGTTAATATATTAGGTCTATCCAACACACTGACATACCAAACTTAAGTTCACCAGGTCTAAGAGTGCTTTGTAATTTCTTCCAAGAAGAGCAATACACACATTCCAACTGAGATTGAAGTTTAAAATTCCTATTAGAATAGTTTTTATGTAATTAAATTGGAATGAATGTGCAACAGTGCCATTGCAGGAAACTTCAATGCAGTTCTACTGGAGAAATCACAACCCATTTCTGTGTGCCCACAAGAAGAAAGAATGGCTCTCTGGAGGATAAGAGTATATTAGTCTCTGTATGTAATAGATTTTATTGACCATATGGAACCGATATAAAAATTGTGTTGCAGTGGGTAGTCTTGGATTTGATACAGGAATGTGACACACAAAATAGGGTTTCTGTAAAAAACCTGGCCGCTTTCTGGCAGCCCTTTGCGATCAGAAAAACCTAAAACATTTACCTGATTGAGTCACTGAGGAGTCCCAGTTCAAAGCAAAATCTGAAGATTCACCCTCTTCGACTGAAAAAGAACAAAATACAGGTTGTGATTTCTAAATAAGATGGAAAGCGCAATGAGATAATTGAAGTGCCATATGCTAGTAATGTGCTGCAACAGATTTCTACGCCAGTGAAGAAAAGATTATTTTCCATAAAATAAGTTTAGGAAAATAATTTAGTAAAGTGTTTGCCCATATATTTTCAACATGGCTACTAATTATGTCATTGGACATTTTCCCCCCAGGTACAAATACCCACATTTGCATGTGCAAATTTGGTAGAGGTTTCGCTACCATTATGTAGTGTGGATGTGCAAATGTAGGGGTTTGTGCACACAAAAACTACACATGCAAAATTTGTGGCTGCACAGAGGCTGTTTTGAAATTGTCACTCTGTAACATATCACACCAAAGACATGTTCTGTGAAAACAATATTGACTGATGTAATTAAACAATATGAAGAACTGAAACATTTATGAAATTTTAAAAAGTTTGGGATCCAAAATACTATACACTATGTACAGATGTTATATAATATTGCGGTCACATAGGCACTTTTTCTTTGAATATTTATATTATAACTTAAGACCTGATCATGTGAAGACAACGGGGGGTAAGATGCTCAGTAGCTTGCAGAATCAAACACTTGTAAAGAAGTAAACACAACATTTTATCTTTAGCTGTTCAGATTTTGTTTAGCCAACCTTGTGCCCCTTAGAAACAGCCAAGAGACCAGCTGACAACCAATATGCCAACTGGGGGCCCAATTCTACTCCCACTGCAGTCAACAGCAGTTTTACTTTTGTCAAATTGTGTGCATTTGAAAGTCATAGCTGCAGAGATTGTTAGCATCCCCCTTTATAATCATATACAACAGAGTGCCCTTATTTCCCCCTGAAAAAGACAGTTTGGATATTGGGCCTTTATCCCAACATACACAATTTTACTGTACACTAAACCCTCTTCACCTCCCCCCCTTACCCACATCTAACAAATGGGCTTCTACAGGATTCTGCAGCTGAAGTCAATATACCACACTAAGCTCACATATGTAGCTCCCATTGACCAGAGTGGTAGTTGTATGCCCAGACCTTAGAGCTAGGTTTATGGTCCTTAGATTCAATTTTTATTACCCGGAAGCCTCTTCTCCCCCTCCCTCCTTCCCTCCCAGAGGACTCTAATATCCTTGATGTGGTTCTAGCAAGTTGATGTAGATGGTGTTAAAAAGAAATTGGGAATTGAAAAGATAACTAAATGGGTAATATAAAAGATAATTTTTGATGCACAGTATTTGTATGTGCAGTTCCAACAGCTAACATACATTCCAGAGAAGGCTACAACTACAGTAGTGGAACATGAAAGCCCATTTCACAAATTATATTTTTGAATGATGGAAAACAAAGTATAAAATCAATAACAAAACTCCCATGGACTTTGAGACAAGTAGGATTGGGCCAAACATTCTTCTAGTAAAAGGTTCACCCACCATTTTGTATCTCTTAGACCACCATCTTGTTTCATTTTTGTGGCAAGTATTAAAATACAAAAGGGAAATTCTGGATATGATGAGGCTAAATATACAGGTATGTTTGTGTTTAAACAATAAAATTACATGTACTTTGGGAGAAGATATCTTCCCACCAACATGTCAATTAAGCTAACTTTATACTGTATGTCTTATTCAAAAGGGACAGACAGGTAGAATGTTTTTATTTTATTATGGAAAAAAAATTTAAATCACACACAGTTTTCTCACTGGTGAAAGAATAAAATTTAATAAATCTGCTAAAAATATGGCAAGGCATTAACTTCTATAAGAGTTAAATAAGAAGAAATATATGGAACCACTGTTGGTCATCTGTAATTTTAACAATGGACTAACTGACATTTTGGCTAAACAATGGAGACTGCTACAGTCCTTGAGCAGTAGGTCACTTGATTTCAACAGTACAACAAAACACTTTTAACTACACCCTCCCTTAAATGAGGGCAAAGGTTAAATGCTTAAAAGATTAAATTAATGCCTCTATTGGAATTAATTTGTTTTGCTCTGCTGAGTGGACGATGGAGGGAGAACAGTACATTTTTATACATAAATGAAGATGACAACACTTACGTTCATTTTATATTATTGTCATGATTTCAGGTTCTTCCCCACACAGTCATGCAGACACATCACATCATCTACATTTTCACACAGCAACAGGCAAATTGCCTCACTAGCTTAGACATAAATGCATTTTAGCTATTGTTGCTCGGCCCACTAATTTTTTCTCTTTTTTATTTTCTTTCTTTTCCTTTTTTCCTCTTCTTCCTCTTCCACTTCTCTCTCTTTTTTCTTTTAATAAACACATTATATAGGATCAACTATAAGAAAAAGTTACAGTAAACCCCCTCTAAGAGGTATTGTTACATATGACTCGTGTGCAACTGAACAGGTTTTCTTTATCTAGCAGAACAGGAGTTCAAATTGGTCTCTTCAACAATAAGGTAACCGGCAGGAGCAATATGAAAAAAGAAGCTAGATCACTTCACACTGTTTGAGAGGGGCGCTTGCTGTGGAAGCAGGAACACATAAGGATGGCAAGTGGTATAAAAAGGCTGGCGTGGTTAGTTTTGTACTTCCCTGAAATGTGATTCTTACTATAGAAATTATTATTCTATAGCACCATCACAGTGCATGGGGCCTAAGGGAAAATTAGAAAAATAGACTAATCTCTTTGAGCAAGGGACCTAAGAGCCCAATCCTGCAAACACCTAGGGTTACTCATATTCCCAACTGTTTGCAAGAACAAACCCTAAATTAGACAGCAGGCACCAAGGGATGTCAAACAAAGGACAAGAAGCAACAACATAAGAACAACATTTAAAATAAAAATATTGAGTCTGCACACCAATATGATTAACAAGCTACAGCTATTTAATGATCTGTTCCATTAATATCCTATATTTTGCATTTTGGCACATAGGGAGGGAAGGATGGCCCCAAAGATGGCACAACTAGGAGTCAGAAAATTTGGGTTAATTTTACAGCTCAGTTATAGACTGCTAGTGTAACCTTAAGTTACCTAACCAGTATATGCCTCTCTATTAAATAGGGATAATACCTTAAAGAGGTGTTGTGAAGCTTTTCTCATTGGTATTTGTCAACCAGTTGGACATAAATTGTTATATAAGCACAAAGTATTTGAAGTGTGTGTGTGTGAGGCAGGGAGGGGAGTTATGTCGGCCTAGACAGTAAATATCCAAGCATTAAAGAAGTTAGCAGGACAGAACAACATTGCCTTAAATTAAAAACTTTAATTTTTGACCATTAAGGGCTAAATTCTGCCCTTTGGTGCATGAGTCCCTTGTTAATTTAATTTGGAAGGACAGAAAGCATATGCTAGGAAGTTCCTTGTATTGGTTAAGGAAGGCTGTGTGAAGGCTTTGTTCAGATTGGAGGTGAAATCCCAGGCTCATCCAGCGAGTAGAATAAAGGTTGAATATTTTGCTTACAGGCTCAGCAGGTCCTCCAGAGGAGCAAACAGCACATCAGGCTGGGGTTTGACTGCTGAGGATACATAGGCACCTCCAAATCTCACCACTGGGAGCAGCAAATCAGAAGAACCTTGTTCCTAATTTTAGTTAGGGAGATGTTTACTTTAGTTTGCTTTCCCTGTCTGTCCTTAAGTATTATCTCTTATTTTCTGTCATTTTTTGAAGCCTGGTTCAATTTCCCTTTTCTATTTTGTATATTTGCCTATAGCAGTAGTGTTAGATTTTGTAAATAAATAATACCTTTTAATTTGTTTTCCCCTACCTTGTGGAGCCTGCTTTATTTAAAACAATAATAGTAATAGGTGCAGCAGGAGGGATAGACTCTGACGTAACCACTTTCAAGATATGCTGCTCAGTAATGTAAGGGATCTATGGATACCACTCAATCAAAAAAAGGTAAATTCTAAAAAGAACACTATACTGGTGGCATTGAAAACCTATGTATTGTGTAAATCCTCTACCAGAAAGATCCACCCTACTGTGTCATGCAGCTGACTGACTGGTTTAGAGATTAAAGGTTGTCACAAACAATAACCCCGATAAATATAAAAGGACTACTTTTACTAAACTATCTTGATAATCAATAAAAAGGGTCAAATCTTTACTGGTAAAGCATTTCATGTTCGTTGCATATGGCATTAAAGAGAGAAAACTTTTCTTTAACAGAAAAGTGATTGTCATTAACAGTAAGGAGTTACTTACCGGTAACTGGAGATTTTTCAAGATGCGTGGTCCCTATCTGTATTCCACTGAGGGTTATGCATGCATGCCATGTGCCTGGAGTTGGAAAGTAGTGTCCATTGGTCTGCACGTGCACTCTGGCACGTCTCATGTTTCCATCTGAGACAATAAAGGGAGGAGCGGTCTGACCATGTCTCCAGTTCCTTCTCTACCATAAATCTAAAAAATCCATAGCCGAGGGGTAAGGAGGGCAGGGAATGGAATATAGATAAGGACCACACATCTTGTGGAACCTCCAATTAAAGTAACCGCCTCTTCTTCTCTGAGAAATAGGCCCTATTGTATTCCACTGAGGGTGATTAACAAGCAGTACCTAATTTGGAGGAGGGTGTGAAGATGAGGAAGGAATAGTAGTGCATAATGTGTGGTGAAGGTATGTATGGAGCTCCAGGTGGCTGCTCTACTTATGTCAATGATTGGCAAAGTCTGAAAGGAGGCCAATGTGGAAGCCTGGACCCTCGTGGAATGAGCCCATACCCTTTTAGGGGAAGGTAGACCCGAAAGTTGGTAACAGAATTTAAATACATCCCAAAATCCATTTGGAGATTCTCTGGGTGGAAATGACCTGATCCTTGAGGCTCTCTGCTATTGCAAAAAATAGTCTAGGGGACTTCCTGAATGGTTTCAGTCTCTCCAGGTAGAAGACCAAAGCTTAGCAAATACTGCAGGAGTGGAGTAGACGTTCCTTTGCAGAGACATGTGGTTTCGGGAAGAAAACAGGTAGTTGAAGGCTTGACTGATGTGAAATTGAGAAACAATCTTTGGTGAGAACATAGCATGTAGCTGTACGGAAATCTTATCTCTGTGGAAAGCCATGAAAGGTGGGTCCGCCATCATGGCCCAAGTTCACTAACTCTTCTTGCCAAAGCAAAAGCAACAAGGAAGGCGACTTTCATGAAAAGGAGGGACATAGAGCACAAGGCTAAGGGTCTGAAGGGGAGAGAGATTCATTAGCATAGAAAGAACAAGATTCAGTCCCATTGAGGTGCTTTAAGTTGGACAAGTGGCAAGGTTCCGATGAGCCCTTTCCATAACCTGATAGTTAGTGGATGTGTGAAGATAGAGGAGGATGGAACATGCTAATTGCCACCAGGTGTACCTATAGAAAGCTGAGGGTGAGACCTGAAAACTTTAGTGACAGAATGTAGTCCGATATGAAGGGGATCCCTGCCAATTCTGGTGCGTCCTCTTTTTATTGAGCCTATAAGGATTACCAGAGTGGATGGTGAGGGGTCCCATACCTGGGGTGTATCCCACGGTGGAGAAATGATCTCTCTAGAGGTGGAGGGGCCTGATGGATTGGGTGACTCTGGATCTGGCAAGGTGAACACACCCTGGGATGCGTTCAGCTCTAAATCTCCCCACTGTGAGAAGTACTCTCTCCTTCCTGGGTATCAGTGCTGGTGCCATGGATTTTCCTGGAACGGGAGGATCCTACATCTTGTAGGGTGCCGGTGATGATGGTACCAATGGACCAGTGCTCAGAACCGCTAGATCCCACTGCTTGTGTGACTTCATCTCATGTTATATGGGATTTAGCGCGTGATCTGTCGCTATGACTCAAACTTGTGGAAGGAGCATCCACTTTCTTCTATTTTGAGGAAGACTTATGCCCCATGCTTATGGGTATGCTTCCTTACCTCCTGACTAGTCCTGCAATGGGGTCCGTGGGGGTGGTTCCACTCTGGCACCAGATTCAGACATGCTGGTAGTTACCATGCTCCCCATTGATTCAGTCCGATGTACAGGGAAGCTAGACCTAGATCTGAGTGAGGTCTCATGGCAAGCTCCCTGAGATGCTTCTGGACACAGATAGCCCAACCATCTCAGGTACAGCTGGGGAAGGATAGGCAAATACTGCACATGGATGTGATGTGAGCGACCCCCAAGCAGTACAGGCAACATTGGTGTTCGTCACTAAGCGAGAAGGAGACAGGCAAGAGGCACAGAGTTTGGAGCTTGGAGTTCTGGGCATAGTCCAATAACCACACGCGGGTAAGAGGTTTTGAAGGAGGTCTGAAGAAAACAAAAAAGCCCTCAAAAATTATCTAGACTAAGTACTAAAACTACAATAAAACTACAATAAACTGGTAAAACTAGTCTTAAAAACTGGCAAACTATGAATACTATTTTAAAGTACACCAGAAAGTAGGACTCTAAAAGTTCTGACCCGGACCACGTGGCAGTGGGAAGGAACTGGGAATGTGGTCAGTCCACCCCACCCTTTATCAGACAGAAGCACGAGGAGAGCTAGGGCACATGCGCGGACCAACAGACACTACTTCCAAATTTTCTGACTCTGGATGAATAGCACGTATGCATAACCCTCACTGGAATGCAATAGGGACCATCACTCAAAGAAGAATAAATGTTTTCTGAGAAGCCAAGGACAAAATTATAATAAACCAAAATCAAGGAGCAAACCCTTCCATAGGTGCCATTTAATCACTCTGATGATGCAAGCACAGAAATGTACACTACTTTTGTTCAGCAACAGCAGGATGCAGCAACTGCTAAACCACTGACACATGATAGAAAGATGCATAAGTACTTGAAACGTTCTCCTTCAGAAGTACGGCATGGAAACATTAAAGGAAAGAGAGGTGAAGTTTAAGGATACAAGCCAAAATTTTTAAAAGCAGCTAGTGATTTCGCCTCAACTTGAGACGACTTAAAAGGGCCTGGTTTCTTGAGGGCAATGCTCAGCACTTCATAAAAACCAGAGCTCCTTAAGGTGTCTCATATTGGAGTGAAACATTTTAGAATCTTGGCTACCATGTTTACACTTAAATTCTAATCATGATTGTAAGTGACCCACACCCCACTTTTCTTCAAACTATGATATGTGTTTGTGCATTCAGTTATGGCTGTAGTGAGAAACAATGGCTATGTAAAAAATTCACTGTAACTGCTCTGAGTCATTGTTTCGAAATGTCTTAAAAATAAATTTTCACTCCTATTAGTAATGCAGAGCCAATATAGCTAGAGAAGACCACATTGGATTCTATTCTGCTTCATGCATCATCAACAAAAGTTCCAAGTACAGTTTATTATTGGTGATTGTGTCAATTTTCAGATCCCAGGTTGAGTTTGTAGTCAATTTTGAAAAAATGTGTTACAAATAGTTTCAAAGTACTAAACATTTCTCTGAGTTCCTTTATCAGTTTTTGTGGCCTTACAATTATTTCAATTTATTGTTAGAAAGTTTCTTTCTCCCTTGTTGCTGTATGAATGACCCACACAAACAACAGTGGAAATAAACTGACTGACTGACTGTAGAGGCAAAAAAGACTGTGTACCCAAACTGTCATCCAATGCACAAAGCAAACAAATTGGAATCAAAGACAGAGAGACACTCCTTTAGTCTAAACCTTCAAGTACAGTAATCTTGGTGTTTACTAGTAACTATGGTCATAAAGAACTTTTGCAGGAGAGTGTGGTTTCTAAACTGATAGTGTCCTTTTAATGAAGTTTGTCTCGGAAGCAACTACGAAGTTGAAATCCTCTAGGAACAAAAAGGTCTTTGAATGAGTATCCATGTAAAGAGCTATGAAAATGTCCTTGGCCTAGCACATACAGAAAATCGTATAGTGGTAAACTCAAGGGGACAAATTCTCCAGTTCACTAGCGCCGTTTTGTGCTGTAGAAGTGGAGAATTCCCCATGTGCAGGGGAAAATCTCTGCTGGCATAGAGCTGCCAGAGGAAGCACAGCGCCTTCATATGCCAGTTGCCACCTCACCTTGACATAAAAAAAAAGAAGAGGGAGCAGGTCAGGGATGAGCTGAAGAAATGTTGGAGGTGGGGCAGAGGTGGGTTCTGCTGCTACACACGGATCTCCACTGGCATAAAGGATCTTAAGCCAGCAATGCCAGCAGCATTAGAACAAGATCCCTTTCTGCTCTAATTTATGACAGGGATAAGCATCCCGGGAACCATAACTAGATCCCTGTGGCCACCACTCTTCACTACATCCGAGCACAGCTCAGATGCAGTAGAGAACTATGGGCAATTACTCCATTCATTAAAGAATATTACACAAATCCAAAGTTTATAGTTTGTCAGCTTATTTTAGATGTTCTCAGAGGATATTTATTTAATTGCTAGATAACTGGTGCTGGAGACTAGAAGGTTTTGGTCCTCTGAGCTCAAAGAAACTTCTGAAAGAATTCAGCATCCATTCCCCCATGAAGCTGAAAATCTATTTATGGGTGTGCCATTATCTGAACTCCATTCATAGTTACAGGGCTTATTTAACACTTTATCACTCCCAGGAAAGAAGTTAACCTTATCAAACGAAGACACTTCTGAACCAAATGTTGATTTCTAGATGCAATCAAAACTTACCAATGAGCAACAGCCCCTTAGTAGCTCAGGTTGAATGTGCATACTTCTTATCGTATTACAAAGTTTTCAAGGGTTGAAGGGAACAACTGACATAAATAGGACTGCACTAATATTTGCCCTAGAATAAAAATGCTACAGTATTCTATCCTAAGAGTCAAAAACAATGGCATAATATTATTGTCCCCAATTTGGAAAATCACTTAAGCACATGTTTAACTTTAAGCACCCTGTCTGAATAGAGAATCAGGAACATTTCCTGAATCAGGGCCATTGTGTTTTGGACCATTACTGTATTCTCACCATTTTGCTACCTATGGGTAACCTCTCTGAAAACAACAATGAAATGATCTAAGTGCAGAAAATGGCCATGTTGGTTGAGTGTTGGATTATGTTATTCTAAATAGGATAAGCTTATTTCTCACATAAAACTACAGCAAGCTGTATCATCAATATTGTCTGTATATTAGTCTGCAGTGAGTACATCCAGACTCTCAGATTTCCCTCTGGAGAAGTCCTATAATACAAGACCCTTTATTATTAATCAAATCACACAATAATTACATATTTTCCCAGACCTAGACATTGGTACTTTTAAGCTTGAACTCCGTGATTGCAACTTCCCTGAAACATCAATTCTTATACTTTTTAGACTTATTTATTGTCTTCCAGCCTCAGATACACATCCTTCAATGAATGCCTTTAGCCTTTACATCCTCTCCTATCTATCCACAATCCCTGTTTCTTAAAAGGAGTTTCCTTTCCTGCCTTTAAAAAAGAATCATATGAAATTATAAACCTCCAAACCAATGAACAACCACACAAAGATATTCATCCTCCAACAGCCTGACATAGAGCAGCCTCAGCATACAATACCTTACATTGGTCATGATCCTGTCAGGTGCTGAGCGCCATCAATTTCCATTTAAGTCAAAGGGAGATGAAGATGCCCAGAACTTACCAAGATCAGGACCATAAGGAAACAGTTTCCAGCTAGCCTTGCAGGAGCATAAGGGATGATTAAAAATCTTTAAAGTTTAGCTACATGACCCAAGGGTAAAAGGATGCAGTATTGTCTATTTGGTGTAGGTCTACGCTGAAGAAAAAAAAAGTGCGTCAAGTTAGCAGTGAAGACAACTCAAGCTACTAAACCAAGTTAAAACCTGAGTTGCCTTGTCTTCACTGCAATTTTAACCTGAGTTAACTAACCCAGGTTTGCTAACCTAAATTAAAAACACACCTTTTTGCAATGTAGACATGCCCTGAAGTCTGCAGAGAGCCTGAACCAATAGCTCAGATAGGTATAAACAGGCCCATTCATCTTAATAAACGTTATTAACTATTTCACTGATGATCACTTTAACAGAAAGCTCCAGCTAACACTCTAACCTTGAATTGCCTCCAGTGTCTCCTCAAGGGTCCAAAAGTTTTATCTGTCCCCACCCAGCTGCCAGAATATCTATCTTCCCACCTGACAACTTCTATGATGCAGTTCTGTGATGTCAATACCAAAAACTGACAAAATATTGAAAGAGGAAAATGGGGGAAGGGCTACATAAAATACATTGACTTTGTTTTTTTTAATTAAACAAGACTGCTAGAGAGTTCCATTCTGTTGCACTGAAGTGCCACAGAAGCCAGGGACCTTGCCACAAAAAACTAGCTTCTGCATACTGTGGAGCACACAGCAGGGGGCTCGACTATATTTGCTGTCATCTCAGTGTAAGCTTCTTTCAAAGGCGTGTGGAAGAAAATTCAAATTCAAATTCAAATGGAGGAGATGTTTTGTGGGGAATTAGCAATTTAATGAGAAATAACATATAACTTATCACTGTGAATTCATCTGGTTATTCAGCAAGATTATTTGTCTTATCCTATGGACAGAAGTCCAAGTAAACCCATCTATTGATTCAACCACTACATTTAAGGGAAGTAGAAAAGATTCTAAATTAGATAACCAGGGATGCTTTGCACCAATAATTTGAGCCAATTCATCCACACTGAAACAACTATGGTACCACATGACTGCTGCCAAGTCCAACTGCAAATATCAGCTTACTAGACATTTTGATTGTTTGCGCTAACTCTTGCCATCTAGTGTAAGTCACGAATTGTCTTCTTTCAGTGTTAGTTGGAAGTTGGCATTTTGAAACAGAATCCCATCTAGCTGGTTGATAGCGTAGTCCTCACTTAAATCCCAGCACACATGGTCCTGTGCAGAATACTTGGAGGCTACGAGTTCTCCTCTGCATTTTTTCTAAACACAATTGCTTTCAGCTTTCTGAGTGCATCAACAGAGCAGCATTCTTGTTCTCCTCACCTCACATACAGGATTCAGTAAGTGGTGGCCTTTGGCCAGGACTTTTTTCTCCCCTAAATAGGACCATTATATATTTGTCCTTTCATGAGCCAGCAGGCCAGGGAATAAGACAAGAGGGTTTACTGACACGACTTATTTAGCTAGTTCAGAGCCTAAATTCACATTAGTTCTCTAACTGCTTTTCTCCAAAATCAGTAACAAGGCTTGGCAGAGTGAGTGGTTTTTGCTGGCAAAATCTGCCTTTCTGTGGGATACCCAGACTGCTATGCTCTTTAGTTCAAGAAAAAGAAAAAAAAGGAAGAACGAACGAAAAAAATGTAGACTGGATTATAAAGAAAAACAAGGAAAACACACAGAAACAGAGAAAGAAGTGAAGACAATTAAGAAGCAGAAGATAAACAACAAAATAAGGTAGCACTAGCAGGTTTATGCAAAGAAGATCTAATTATGGGTGACTAAATCCACCAGGACATTAATATTCCAGCGTAATGTGCCTAGTTTCCTCCTTCCAGACATGGCAGGGAGGAAATGAGAATCACTTAGACACACTGTTTAATGAGCAAATGATGGACGATCACCAAACACAGCCTGCCTGATAAGTATCCATTAGCTTAAACTTCTACTGTAAATCTGTACACAGCTAAGGGGCCTTGGTCTTAAAATACTACATTGAAACAATGTAACTGCAACACGATAAAAGTGATGTTCCAAGGAAAAGCTCAAGTCTAAAATAAGAGGAAGACTATGGGCCATTTGTAAAGGCTAATCATACTCCATGCCACAGACTCCACACCTGAACAACAAGCCATAGCACATTTATTTCCAGTGATCATATTTAGTCTTTGTATGTCTAATTCACAATCTCAACTGGAGACACACATTTCCAGTCAAAAGCCACTATGTATAAAAATACAGTGTAATAAAATGCATTCAATATTTCTATTTGTTATCAGGATCAACATTTAATACATAGAATGCATTGAAAATTACAATGCTTAGAAGAACTGGGCCCATGTACACAAACTCCGTATTTGTGGGGGTCTTTTCATACGATTTTTAAAAATCTGACCGTAATGGAAAAATCAATGGAATCTTGATTGGCAAGTTAACCCATTTTGAGATTCTTTAAATGAGATACTTGGGATTTAACTTGACAATTCCAGTTTCTTAGATCTGGTGATAGGCACTGAGGCACACTAGCCAGTTCTATTTCCTCATAGTGTTTCATTCAGGTCTGACACAAGTGAGACTGGACAAGGAGCCTCCTGGTCCTACACTATATTTCAGAGTGGCACAAAACAGCAGAGGTCCTAGGCCAAAGAAGGGAAACTCCTCTTCCCAAGTGCCAGCGAGGAGAGTAAGTTCTGGTTATACGGCCCTAATGGTGATGCGAATTAGGGGAAGTCTGAGGTCAAGTTGTATTGGGTTTACAGTATCCTTTCCCTACCGTTATGTCACAGAGAGCAGTCTCAGTCTTCCTGTGTATCCTTCATTCATTCTCTGCATGCTTCTGTTCTCCCTCCCGTTTCTCTCTCTTCTCTCCCCCCACCTTTCTCTCTCTTCTCTCCCTTTTACATGATACTAGTTTTCTGTCATGTGTGACATCAGCTCCCTCCCCACTGCAGTTGCTTGGGATTTTATGGAGGGTGGGGAGGGCAGAAATGACCCTTCCAGCCAATCCCCAGCATCAGCTTTCAGCAATAAGCAAAAAGATGAGGGTGCCCCTCTCATCTTGGTTGGGAAAGAGCTGAATCCATTCACTGTCCCAACCCCGACTCTTCATTAGCTAGAGAGGGGGAAGAGCCACAGACCCCATCTAAACCAATTCAGCTCTGCTTGTCATGGAGCCATTGATAGAGCAGCTGCAATATAGCAGAGGGAACATGTCCAGGGCATCCCTCTTAGTGGTGCTTCCAGCACCCTCAGGATGATTTTAAGGCTGTACAATCCCTGCAACTGTGCAGCAAATTTAAAGCCCCAAGAGTATAATCCTGCAGGCTATTTCTTTAAGTCTGTTTGGAGCCTTTTCCACACACCCAGTTCAGTGGTTCCCACCCCCCTTTATTTATTTATTTATTTATTTATTTTAAACTCCTTTGTCACAGCTAGCAGATGGGCCATCGTCTCCTCATGCCACGTCCTGGCACAAGCGCTGCCTTCTCTTGTATTTCTCCCCCTGCTTTCTGTCTCTCTCTCTACAGCCAGTCCTGCTGGTTTCCTTTTTCTCCTTCATCTTGATTTTACCCTTGTTTTTTACCTCCTTTCCTCCCCCTTCTGTATTTTATTATTTTCTAGTCGCTCCCTCTCTTTTGTTCCCTCCTCCCCACAGCTTGAGGTGAGGAGGGGCATCGTCACTGGCTCCAGAGAGCTCAGCACATGCACTCTCCTTTAGATGCCCAGAAGCAGCAGAGAAGCTTGGGGGATGCAGGCTGCTGCCTTTGCCTGCAGCTCCGTCGACATGAACTGATACCATTAGGAGCCATCACAGGAGCAGAGAGGGAAGACAGGCAGCTCAAAGAGCCGCTGTGTCTTCACACCCAGCTGCAAGAGCATATTTGTGTGGGTCAAGCAGCTATCCTTGTTCCAAGTGTCTCTCTCCTCTGCCCCATACCCCAGACATGCATGCCCTCTTCCCCCCATCTCCCCAAGGAACCCACTCCACAGACAGGAAAACAGTGCCTTTGCTGTTTGGCATAGAGCTTACTCACTGAAACACACTGCATCCCAAGAGACGTCATCTTCAATTTGTTTCAACTGAAAATGAATCGCCTTCATTTCAGGGTGGAGTGTTTTAGAGGTGCCATGCTACTCAGATCCCCTAGCAAACAGGTAAGACAGACCACCCACACACAATGTAAGCCACACTGCTCAAGCAGGAGATGGAAGTTCACAATGCAGTTCAGAGAGAAGGACTGGAGAGTAAAACACATTTCTGTAAAAGAAGCCAGGTTGGAAAAGCAATAAGCTCATCTGCAGAGAAAAGACAGACATGTAGTCTAGGATAGCTATACAACACAAAGAGTGAGAGCATATGCATTATTATATGCATTTCTAAGGCAACTGTTACCGAATTATCTGAGCACTCTAACATAAATGGAACTATTAGGAGTAAACTGATGTTTTAATGGTCAAGTGAAACAAGGCAGCTGAAAGTGACTTTTCTCACATTGTTCATAAAACCACACATTATTATGTTTCAGAAACAAAAAGTTTAAATATTTTTGCTGCATACAGAAAGATTTTGGATGACAAAGAAAATGTAAATGTTAAAACTGTAGTGATTCATTCACAAGAAAAAGAAGATCCAGAACAGGATTTTAACTCCACTTGCCAAATTCAAAGGTGTTGTAAGAGTATCTGACAAGCCTAAGGGACCCCAAGTGGGTGTAATTTACACAAAAGGCTAGAAGAGGGGAGGGAGAGCAGGAAAAGCAACCGAAAGAAGGGCATAAGGCGGCGCATGCAGCCCCACACCATGCACACACACTAACTTACAACTTCTTACACCTTCTTCCAAACTTTAGCATTAAAGTACACAAACTCAGCCTGCCTACTACCTCCTCACGGACATGTGGCTCACCCCATCTCAGACATCACCTCTGAATTTGACCTCACATCTTCCATATAATGACACACTTTATGTCATGAAACTAAAACCAACAATACAGTCATATCATGGAGAGCAAATAACCCAAAAATGCTATATTGGGTTGAGGAATCCTTCCTATCATTGCTACTCCATAGTGCCATGTTCAACCCTGGTTGCTCTTTTCTGCCTTTCTTAAGAACACATGAAGGAATTGACCCCATGCGATGTTTGAGTAAAAACACAAAGAAGAGAGTTCAGTGCTTGACACGATCAGGTCAGTATCCTAATCCCCTCCAAATTCTATTTTCAGTAAGTAGACCGTAAATATTCTTTTCTTTTCTATCGTAAAATGACTTTGGACATAATATTTGCCAGTGCTTCATATCACCCCCATAAGCCTTTTCTTCTGATACCCCTTTTCCCATTATGGATCTGCTCCAAAGCATGTAGAAGTGAATTAAAACACTACCAGTGACTTTAGATCAGGTTCTATATTATTTTAAGCCTGCAGCCTGATCTTGTTTGTGATGGCAGGGGGACCAGAACAGTCCTCTTCTCCCCACTCTGACATTGGAGTCTGGCAACTCAACTATTTCAGCTCTTCTCGCCACCCACTGCCACAACCATTCTGGACCATCAAAATTTCTCTCCCTCCCCTCACCCAATTTCCTCATTACAAAACTTGCAAGTTTACATGGAGAGTTTGGTTTTTCAGGAAAAATTCACACAAGAAAACTGATTAGTAGGATAAAAATCCATCTATTCATTTAATCAGTGACAATTATCATGGAGAGGTTTATAAACTGATACCACATATAGAAAATGTATTCTTACAAAGGTTTTATTATTATATTTGGTAATTCTGACCAGGGGGATTCACCGTATTCTGTTTTTAAAGACCATACATGCTAAAGTGAGTTTCAGCAGAAGGCAGTGTTTGCTATCCTGAGCACTCCATTCAGCAAGTTCACCTTTTATAAATACCCCATTCATCACTGAAGGCTATTAATCATCCCTGGGAAAAAAATCTTCAACCAGATTTCTACACCTCTGTCTAAAAAAATACACTGACTTTTGCTGCTAGTCCTTCAAACTTAATTTTTTTTTAACTGGTCAGCTATGTTTCCAGAGTGGGTAGCACAGGAAAAGGAAAAGAGAAGGCTTTTCCTGACCAGTCATTTTAATTAAAGATATCAGAGCTTGGAAAAACCCACCTGGTGAGTGGAGTTATTTCTTCCAGCTTCCCTCCCTCTTAAAGCTGGTCTCAATAAGAAAAAACAAATTTACAAACACATAAATATGGAGAGATATCAGACCTGCTTTGCCCTAATCACAGGGACTGGCCCTTCTCCCTTTGAAGTCAGCAGATTTGTTCAATGGGAACAGGAGCAAGCCCTTAATGGTTGGACAGCACAGTTTTTACAAGCTTTTCTGAGTGAGTGCAGGTTGTAGAGGATTGTTCACAGGAATTCGCTTCTCTGGCAAACAGCTTGCTATGGCTCTTTTTGTGTAGTGGAGTGGGCCGGGGGGAGGAAGGGGGACACGACGGGACTCCCCAGGCTCTCTCACTGTTTCATATTGCTTTCTCCCCAGATAAAAATATACATATTTTTGTTTAGAAAAAAATGTGCATTTATGATCATTTCTGGTTCATAAGTCCTATTTTAATAATAAAACAATAACACGATTTGGTATTGGCTCTTAAATACTAATGGAAAGGTTTTGTCTTGCTTGTATACAAGGCAATATATTTTGGCAAAGAAATAGAAAAATGGTCTTAATATATATAATATGAGAATCAAATATACATGAAAGGACGAGTAAATGTAGGACTTAAAGATAGAGGAACATACATTAGGAATTTGGCACCTAAACCTGCATCCTTATTCATTTGAATAGTTCTATATAATTTTATGAAACTATGCATGTGAGCAAGAGCTGCAGACCTCATCATGGGTAAAGGGTACATCCCTTTTTACCATAAAATTTTATTATATGGGTGAAGAGAAATTCCCCAATAAAGGATATTTTTCCTGGTCTTGAAAGATAGGATTCGTTAGCTGCATTAAGGTGAAAGAAATTAAAATGGAGAGAAAGTTTTATATATCACAATTTATTCCCCTTTCCCTCCATAGTGTCAAATTTAATTTGAGGAAAAAACAACCCTGCCACCATAAAATGGAAACTAATAATTTTTATGACCCCTTAACAACCTGTCCTCAGTGCTAACATACTGTAAATACATTTCAACATCTTGTTATACACCTAGTTCATTTTAAGAAAGGCTAAAAGGGGAACACACTTCTCATTCAAAACTGGCATACATACAAAAAAAAGGGGGGGCGGGGGTGGAGAGCTGGCTTTTAAAACCCTATTCCAAAGCCCCCTTTTTTTTTAATTCATGTTAAACTTCCAACCTTTCAATTGAAATAAAACAGAGAGACTGTTTTAAAAAATTTTATAATTCTGAATGGATTTCCCCAGTGTAGAAGTAATAATATTTTTACATTTAAAAGATCCACTGCTTTAATAAGTACGATTTGTGTATTTAGAAAATTCATTAGAAAAGACATTTCCAGACATTTCTGGATTTATTTATTGTATTTATTTATTTATTTAGCCTAATTTGGGTATATTACTTCAAAAGAATGCTTAGAGCTTTCCAGCTTCTTAGTCACACACTAATAACATCTAATAATTAATAAAGACATGTAAATTCTTAACTCCCAGAACTATTTCAAACTTACTATATGCACGGTTCATGTCATGTCTCACTTATGGATATCTGCATTACTTTGTTTCATAAAACATTGAAGGGACACGTCCTTATCTTGCTCTTCTGCCTGAGTTTCTTAAAATACACACAGACACACACATTCCTTTGTATTTGAATATAACCAAACAATATATTAAGGGTGCATGGAACTAACTTTTTCCAAAAAAGAATGGTCATAATTTCAAAAATACAAGAAATCAGCCATCCAAGTGGAATGTACCAGAGAGTGTTCTGAAATAGATTCAAAATAATCTTTCCACATTAGAAACATGCACAGAAGAAAGATCCCCCTCTTGCAAAGACAGATTATAATTGTGTGAGGCAATTCAGTCAGGTCACTCAGTTTAGAACTGGCTCTCACTGGAATTCCCACAATCTGCAATACTCTCTTCCTCAAAGCCAAACTGGAAGTCAGAAAAAAGGAGAAAAAATTCCTATCTTTCAGAATGAAGAATTTTTCTTTTCATCTGACCTTACAACCAAATGCTACACTAATTATTTTAAGCACGAAGCAAATATAGATAACTTGCGGATAATGTCTTTTTTAACGTAATTTTTCACCCATAGCTGATGGGTCACTAAAATAGAATTCCTCCGTAATTCTGTAATGAAGCCTGAAGAGATTTTAGATACACACTATTTGTTCCATAGTAATTTGTTTGTTGCTTTCCTATTTTCTGATAGGTTTACATCATGTTATTATTGAGATATTATGGTAATAGAAAGTTATACTCTGCTGTCTAGCACAGGCATACATTAGCTAACTAAAACCAATGAACCCGGAGAAACAGATCTGTGAATTGTTTGAATACTGATGTTTAAATGACATTCACTATCTCCATTCTTTTTGTGAGAGTTATGGACAGTGTGGTGTTATACGTAACCATCAGTTTATATTAGTACTGAGTGCTTTTTAACAACAGACCGCTTAAGCGCACTGTCAATCAAGTGTATACCTTCCTATTGATTAGAATGTTGACCTGTAATCAGTGAAGCAGGCAAACATGCTTCCTCCTCTGTCATGTCTTTTCAGTGTATACAAAATGTGAAATGGCTGCTCTTCATTAAATGCAGGATTTGGTGACAAGCCTTATACGTCTGTACAGTGAGAGGCAAAAATTTAGGGCAATGTATAAATAAATAAAAATCAATAATAACTGTACTGCACAACTTTACGGGCAAATTTGAGGTTACTGTTAACTGCAACCTTGTTCATGTGTTAGCCCTTTTGCAAGGGTCTTGGTTGGTAAGACTGAAGGCTTCCTTTTACCTTTTTGAATGTTCTATCTTCTTTGAACTCTCCACAATCACCCTAGATCAGTGGTCCCCAAACATTTTTGCTCTGTGCCCCCCCCCTTTTACCTGGTCCACACCTCCCAGGAGCCAGAGCTGTGGCCGGGGGCAGGAGAAGGGTGAGGAGAAGCAGCAGAGGGCTGGCAACGGGGTGAGGAGTGTGGCCAGGGGCTGGGGCCTGGAGCGGGGACGAGGATGTGTGAGGCCAGGAGTGCATCCGGGGCCAGGGGCAGGGCCGGGGCAGGGCCAGGAACGCAGCTGGGAGTGGGGAGCCAAGCAGGGAGCAAAGTGGGACTGGATGATGCTCCCTCCCTGTCCCAAGTGAGGGCTGGCCCGAGTCTTGATGCTCCCTCTAGCAGTTTTGGGACCACTGCCCTAGATACTATTGTAGTTGCTGATAGGTGAGTCCATAAATGCCTTATATTCTGAAAGACCCAGGGGAAAAATAACAATTACCTGCCTGTAACTGCTGTTCTTCGAGCTTGGATGCAGACGTGTATTCCATGTGGGGGTGCCCCGCACACCCCTGTGCACCAAAGCCAGGAACTTTGCCTAGCAGTATGGGTAGGAATGGCACTCATGCCCTGCAGCAGTAGCTGCTCCCAAATCAGGGCAGCACTGCGCCAATCCCCTCCGTTGCTTTGCACTGAACACCAGAAATACGATTCCAATGCAGAGGGGAGAGAGGGGGGGTCGTGAAATACACATCTCCATCACAGCTTGAAGAAAGAAGTTACTTACCTCGTAACTGTTGTTCCTCAAGATGTGTTGCTCATGTCCATTCTGAATTAAGTGGATGCGCGCCGCATGCACCGGTGCCAAAAATTTTTCCTTTAGTAGTATCCGTAGGGCCAGCTCTAGCACCCTCTGCAGCAGTGTGCATATGCACTCGTATATAGGGTGCTGCCGGCCCCCCTTCCTCTCTGTTCCTTCCTGCCAGAACTCCAAAAGAGGAGATGGAGTGTGGATTGTGAATAGACATGAGCAACACATCTCGAAGAACAACAGTTACAAGATAAGTAACCGTTCGTTCTTCTTCAACTGCTTGCTCATGTTCATTCTGAATTAGGTGACTTAACAGCAATGCCTCCGGAGGCGGGTAGGAGTTCAAGGCTGTGACGACTGCAACACTGCTCTTCCGAATCCCGCATCGTCCCGAGCTTGCTGCATGATGGCATAGTGGAATGCGAATGTATGGACCGAAGACCATGTAGCGGCTTTGCAAATATCCTCAATGAGTACATGAGCCAGAAACACTGCCGAGGAAGCTTGTGCTCTCGTCGAGTGGGCCGATATTAGTGCTGGAGGTGTTACTCCCGCCTGCTCAGAGCAGGCCCAGATACAGGCCGTTATCCACGACAAAATACGTTGCGTGGAGACCGGGCTGCCTTTTCATACAATCAGCAATTGCTACAAAGGGTTGGGTTGAGCATCGGAAGGGCTTAGTCCTGTCCAAGTAGAACTCCAGAGCCCTTCTCACGTCCAGGGAATGGAGACGCGTCTCTTCACTTGACCTGTACGGCTTCAGATAGAAGACTGATAGAAAGACATCCTGATTCACATGGAAGCAGGAGACCACTTTCAGCAAGAACGCTGGGTGGAGGTATAATCGGACCTTGTCCTTGTAAAAAACCATATACAGGAGCTCCAACGTCAGGGCCCTAATTTCCGACATCATCCTAGCCGAAGTGATGGCTACCAGAAAGGCTACTTTCCAAGACAGTTGCATGAGCGAGCATGATGCCAGGGGCTCAAAGGGGAGCCTCATCAATCTAGAGAGGATGAGGTTCAGATCCCATTAGGGAACCGAATCTCTGACTGGTGGAAAGAGCCTCTCTAACCCTTTCAGGAAGCTTGCCACCATCTTGCGAGAGAAAACCATCCTACCTTGGACGGGAGGGTGAAATGCCAAAATTGCCACCAAATGGACCTTAATTGATGAAAAAGCCAGGCCTTCCCACTTCAGGGGCAACAAATAGTCCAAGATCACCTGCACGGACGCTTTCGTCGGGGAAATGTTCTGATGCACCAACCAATGCATAAAGCGCTTCCACTTTGTGCAGTAAGATGCCCTCGTGGAAGGCTTCCTACTTTCCTTTAGGACTTCTTGGACCTGAGCTGAACAGAGCCGCTCCTCTGTACTCAGCCATGCAACTTCCACGCCATTAGGTGCAGGGAGGTGAGGTCTGGATGAAGTAATCGACCTTTGTCCTGGAAGATGAGGTCTGGCTGTAGCAGGAGCTTCCACGGGCAGGCCTCTGGTAGCTCCATCAGCATGCTGTACCAATGTTGACGCGGCCATGCCAGGTCTACCAGTATGACTTGCACCCTGTCCCTCTTGATCTTCATGAGGGCTTTGTGCAACAGTGGAGTCAGAGGAAAAGCATACATGAGGTGACCTGACCAGGAGAGGAGAAATATGTCGGTCAAGGAAGCATTGTCGATCCCTTTGAAGGAGAAAAACAGGTTGCATTTTCTGTTCTTCGAGGTGGCGAAGAAGTTCACCTGGGGAGTGCTCAACCTCTGGAAGACAGAGTTTGTCACTTCCGGATGTAGCTGCTCTCAGCGTGGAACTGGTGAGCGGTTGGATAGACCTGCTCCATCTCACATGCCAGTCAGCACTCCTCTTATAAGAGGAGTATGTGCCTTCCTGAACCCTGGAATGGTCACAGTTTGTTTTATGGGACCTTTTCCTCACCACACCAGAGGAAGGTGAACAACCCCTTTTCTTTTGGGGGGAAATGCCAGAGCCTGAACATGAAGCAGCATTACTTACTAGGTCCAAAGGCGATCACTGATCAGACAAGGGCCTCAGTACTGAAGTGGGCCTTATGGCCTGCTGCAGAAGGTACTGCTTCAATCACAAGTCTCTCACGACCTCTCCTTCTTGTGAACAACCTACAGATGGAACACTTCTCTTTAATGTGTCCCTCACTGGGACACAACAAGCATCTCATGTGGGGGGGAGGGGTCATTATAAAGCATGGTTCCCCCCTACATGACAGAAAATGCTTCAACCTTGGTGAGGGCATCATGCAGGGCAGCCAACTACTCTAGCTAACACTAAACTAACACTTAAAGTTCTCAGAAACCGAAATGAAAGCGTGAGGTGAAGACACCACACAGAGTTCCAACTCTAGGCCACTGGCAGTGAAAAGAAGCTAGGAGGGTCAGGGCAGCACAGCTCTTATACATCCAAGGGATGGGCTACAACCACAGGGCATGAGCACTGCCTTTACAGGTACTGCTAGAAAAAGTTCTCTGGCTCCAGTGCACGAGGCACAGCCTCCCAGATCGAACAGACGCAGCCGTGTATTCTAAGAATAACGGTTTTATTCCAAATTCAATTGGTCTTTCTTCTATACTTTTAAGTTTGGGGCTTGTCTGAGACTCTGGTTTTCAGACACAAATTTTCTCTGCTCTATATTGTTAGATTTTGACGTTACTCTTCCTCACTAAAGGCCCAATCCCACATTATGAATAAGGGCCTCAACTCCCATTGACTTGAATTTGTGATAACCTACTTTGCATTGCAATATCTTACAAGTGTGCCTAAAAAAACAACACCCACCCTCCAGTTATTAGTGGAATAAGCAAAGGATAAAAAACTATTTACCAAGGGTAAATATAAAATATTGTAGAAAACTTGTACTGAGGTTAATGAACCAATGTTTGACTTCTCATTGAGAAAAGTGATTACCCTATAAAAAGTAAGTGTTTGATTAAATAATCACTGCAGCAAGCAGGATGTGCTGAACTCCCACTTTCTTCCTCTCACACACAGTGTCATACAGGGTGCAACTCGTTTTACCGATCTCTCTTTAAAAAGTAAACACCAATTCTCTCTTCTCTTTGCCAATTTATTGCTTGCAATCTTTTATTTCCTGATCAAAACTGAAGAAATAAGCCACACAACAAAATTTGTACCCAAAGTTAAAAACCCTACTCCTACTGCATCAAGTGTCCCAAGACACTCCCAAGAATGGAGAATTTTCAGTACATCCAAAGAATAAACAACTCTATTATAAAACTCTCATTCTTTCTCACCAGAAACACCCAATTTATGCAAGAATAATAGGCTTGGAAATCTACTCAACAGGTTATAAAGTATCTTTCCTTAAATCTTACTTAAGGGTGTGACTTGATTTTTGCAAAAATAGATATCAATGTTCCAGAATACGAAGTTTAAGCAGATTCCTATGGAAGCAGCACATATTATACTCCATTTACAGCTGTTTTTTAGTCTCTTTCCAGTACTATAGCACTCCTGGAAGAGCTGGTGTATGTTCTAGTGTCCTTTAAAATATGAAAAGAAATAAGCTCACACTGTAAAATAACTCTTTTACAAAACACTCAGAACCTTTAGTTGTCCAAAACTCATTTATTAGTATGTTAAATATTTTAATGTGCTTTCTCTGAACAGTCAATTAACAAAAATGAAAAGGCAGTTAAAATGAATGATTTCCATACACTTGGTTATAATATAGCCTCTGTGTAAAGCCAGCTTCTGTTTAAAGACACAAGTTCATTCCAGTAAAGCACCATGTTTATTCATTCACACTGGGTCCACTCCTGAAGTCCTTTTAAAGTGTTTGAGTGTATATAACTAGAGTCAATGGGAATTTTGTCTGAGTAAGGACTTCAGTTTTAAACTACCATTTAAGCCACTGATGAATTTATTTAAGTGGATCATAAAACATATAAATGGAAACATAATTTAACTTGTACAAACTGACATTTAGTGAGTGTATAAAGAAAGGATAACTTGCATGGTGAGTGAACAGAATGGAAAAGGACTAACAGAAAAAAGCAACTAACAGGAGAGACTGAAATAAAGCAGCCCCTTTCTTATTTTAATCTTGGCACCTTCCTGTTCTATGATCCACTCATATGTAATTTGCAACAATGCAACTCATGGATGAATTTAGCCACAGACTTCAAGAGGGTGAAATTTTCGCCCTATACATTTATTCCCTGCTCCACCACACACTTCCCATGTAACCTTGGGCAAGTCACTTAGCCTCTCTCTGCCTCAGTTCCCCCTCAGTAAAATGGGGATAATAGCACTGCTCTACTTCACAAGGGAGTTGTGAGAAGAAATACATTAAAGATTGGCAGGCACTTCGAGATCTACTGATGAAAAGCATTACATAAGAAAAAGGTATTATTATTATATTCAACTGAGCCATCTTTTCTCAGATGTAAGAAGTAGTTACCAACCATGTTTAGCTTGAATGCCGAAGTCTCAGAAACTGCAATATCAAAATGTTATTTCAATATCGTTCCTGGAGAAAAATGTCCTATTAGTTTTATATTTTAAGATGACCTTAGGCCTAATTGTTTAAGAAACACCACAAATCACTAAGGTCTGACCTACACACAGTTTTTGTCCACATTTTATTATTTTGGTTAGGCATGTGATTTAAAAAAAAACAAAAAACAAACAACCCACCCTACATCAGCAGATGCAGTCAAACCAGTATAAAGATCCTTCCCATATTGGAATAAACTATACTGAATAAAGGTACTTTTCTACCTGTATAAACTGCATCCACGTTAGGCAATTGTTTTGCTTTAACTATACCCATATCAAACAGTTAAAGCAGTACAAAAACTGTGCATAGACAAGACCTAAATGAGAGCGAAGGCCCATTTAAAAGTGCTTTTCTCTTGCACAGGTTTCAAGCTAGTGTCCCAAACCAAACCCTGTTAGAGAAAGTAGTGCGAATTATTTTCAGCAGCAGATAAATCTGTAAAAAGACACAACCTACTTTAAAAAAAAAGCCAGGGTGGGATTTTCAACAGCAACTAAGTGACTTAAAGAGCCGAAATCCCACTGAAAGTCAATGGACCTTGTGCCTCTAACTCACACAGGCACTTTTGAAAAGCAAACCCACAGTTTCCTTTGTGCTCAGTAAGACTTTCTAAATGTTGTTAGCTGCAGAAATTTACTTTCCAGAATATTCACCTGATGTTTGATACATTTGGGGGTTTTTTTTTGTTTGGTTAGGGATTTTTAATTTTCAACACTGCAATACAATTTAGTAAAAATATGTTGCCAGTTTTCATTGGAAAGAACACAAATGACCATCACTTCCTTTCTATTATGGCTGTGTTGTCATCAAAATACCAGTCGACAGTTTGGGGGATTAATATCACCATTTCCAAACCTGTGACAGAAAATATTTTCAAAACTAAAATCAAAATAAATAAAGCACATTTTTATAAAGAAAAATATATCCCCAACCAAAGATCTAGTGTGGCTTGTTTTGAACAGCAACTTCTGCTCCTACAATTTTACATTATATTTGTCTTTTTGTGTTAAGAGATCATCTGTTTAATTACTTGAATATATGTATGTTCCTTCTCTTATTAAATAAGATTCAAGAATGCCCAAGAGGGAGGGGCAAATGGCAGAGAAATGTAACAAACAAGACCCAAAAAAATCTTATTTCCTGCAATAATAGATTAGGGAGAATTTTCATTTGACTGTTAACAAAAATTGAACTAGAATCATCTGCTTCTATCTCAGCTATTAACACTAATTCTTTATTCATAGTGCATAGTTTTGATCAAGCTATAGGTTCCACACACTACCAAACATTTCATTTAAAATATGTGGCATTGAATTGGTCTCCAACTGCTTATGCCATAGCCTCCTGCCATTCTACATTTTCTTAAATCTTGGAGTCCAATTCACAAATGAGGTCAGATTATTTTATTCTTAACAAATACAGATTGGATGTGATTTATTCTAATCTGCCAAAAAGGGTACTGTTTCAAAGCAGTCTTGTGTATGTTTATGGCCTGAAATAAGAACAAAAATTTAAATTTAATAAAATTTGAGAACTTGAAAAATGAAATAATTCACCACCTAGACTGCCAACAGCTTACACATGCACTGAGAAACTATTCTCAAAATGCCCCAAAGGGCAGACAAGAAAAATTAGAACCCACCTGCTCACCAAATTTTTTATTCTGTACCTGTTAATAGGAAAAACATGGATTTTGTCTCAATGCGCTTAATTGAAGGAAGGGTTTGAAAAAAGTCTGCTCCCAAAGTAGGATATAGTGATAGAAACTAATTTTTGTTGGAATTGTGAACTAGCTTTATCCATTACACAGAAAAGAATTCACATGAGTGGACTCTTGATTGCCCATAATAATTAATGTATTTTTTTAACAACAGTCAGTTAAAGAAATTCTACCATTAGAAGGAGTAGTGTTTTTCTTTAATTTTCAGTGTCACTGAAGAGCACAGATTTTTTTGGTTGTTTCTTTCTGGTGGTAAAAACCAGTAACACACTAGATACAAATTCCATCTCTGTGTTCTCCAAGTCAAGGGGGAACACGTTTTTAATTCTGTTGGTTTGCGCAACAAAAGAAGTTCTTGGGTTTATATGTTCCTATAAGTAGACAGACCTGGCTCTCCATCCACTCAGTAGGACTCATTACAAATTTTTTAAAAATCTCAAAATATTCTACTCGACATGGGAATAATTCTCTGCGCCAGATATTAAAGAACAGGTTACAGGTGAAAATAAAAGATTTTGAAAGAGTAAATTTATCCAAACAAACCATTCCATTTTAAAGAGGAAGTGAAGACAACAATAACTATAAATACTAAGATACTAGTCTTTATATTTCTCACATATTATTAAAAAAGATAAGTGAGTTTTCATGAGGTTTGGTCTTTGTTTCTAGAATTGTCCAATATACATTAATACTTCATGTATTTGTGTGTTACACATTTATAGTAGTATTTTTAATATACATTAATTTAATGCTGTTCCTCCTTACAGACACACACAAATATAAAATATATAATTATGGAGGTGCCTAGTAGCAAATCCTGTTAGGATTGTGCTCTAAAATGGGGCATAAAGTCATGTTTAACTGTAAAAGTCATGTCCAAACACTTTGAAATTTCACACAAGGTTAATCTTCATGCTCTGAATTTTCTGCACAGTTTTTGTTTAGTTTCTCTTCATACATTTTTAACAGCAAGTCTCTGAGTTTAGGCTTTGACTGACTTTATTCCTTGCCGATCCTTTTCATTGTTGACTGACATCTCTTTTTTAAAAAAAAAAAATCTACCTACACAAAACGTTGGCTCCTGAATGTAATACGGAAGCTTTGTGAGATTTTTTTTTTAATGCTGGATATAGCATCACTTGTAGCCATTATTTATGTTACAACTGAAATGTTGTGCCCTGCACTCACAAGCCTGATTGGCTAATTCAGGTTGGGCACACATAGGACCCCTCTGTTAGGAGTTACAGTTCTCTGTCAGATTTTATTTAACAACAGACAAGGATTCAAGTGCAAAAATATTCTCCATCGGCAGCTGCACTTTTTCGCTCACACGGATTCAAACCCCCTTCCTCATCCAACAACCTTGCATTCAATTAAGCATTAAAATAACCTAAAAAATTAGTAAACAAATATTTCCACTGTTAAATAATAAGGTTGCACGCATGCGCGTGCGCACACACATACACACATACACATACGTGACAAAAGCCCACAAAAAACATGCATTGCAACCTCAGATCTGCACTCCTTTAATTGCCCTTCCTTCTGCCTACAAACTTTACTGTACTAAAGCAAACTGCTACTCTCATAGGGGAAACAACAAGATGGTAAAGCAGGGAGAGGGGAGATATGGAAGGAAGAAGGGGCAAAGGTAAAGGTACAGTGTATGGTATGTGGTGTACTGAATTTGTTTGAAGGTATGTGTCTCTGGGCTCAGGAGTATAAGGTGTGATCTGTTCAATGGCTTAGCTTTTCATTTTCTTGCTATATGGGTTTGTGTCAGACATGTTGTGTGTGTGTAGCAACCCTGACTGCTTTGTGTTCTCTGGTTTAAAGCATACTACAGCTTTAACAGGCAACAAATAACTGAAAAAATAACAGCACATCCAGCCTTCCAGAGGCATTACACATACATCTTATTTAATACATTCCATTTTAAAAGCTTGTAAATTAACTAAAGAAAGGATGTCTTATTCATCTTCATTAAATTTAACTACAAAATAATAAAGACAGGAGTAAATCACCCCCCCACTGTTGTGGGCAGGGTTAAATTAACTTCACATAATGCTTGTCCTTTTTTACACAGGATTCACCCAGTGATGCTGAACAGGTAGATGTATTTCCATATTCATACATGAATGCTACGGCAAAAGAAAGCACACCTTACTTCTGGAATGCAGAGACAAACTAATGAGTTAATAAAATACAGTAAGTTGAGTAAAACATTCCCTCGCCCCCAAATTGTTTAAATCAATCATAGAAAGCCAGGCCTTCAGCTTCAGTTCTCAGCTTCGTCCATGCATTTTAATTCTACCACAAATTTATACACACCCCCCCCTGCACCCTAAAATCAAATAATAAGAATAAGACTGCAAGGCCAGATTCTCTCTACTGATCTGGGCCCTTTTTGCTGCTTGGGCAACATGAAAAGGTTAATTATTATTGGCTGTCGCTGGCCACCTGAGAAGTCCACTGGTGTGGGAGAGCTCTCAGCTAGCATAAAGCTGATATGTAACTGACTCCTATCCTGCCACTTGCCCTCCCCACCTGGTAGATGGGGCATGCCAGTGTCTGGAAGGGACGTGACTACAGTGTCCACAAATTCTCAGCTAATGGGGCTGATATAGGTCCCCCTTGGAGACCAGAACAGCTGATATACATTAGAAAAACCCATACATGATTTTAACACCTACAACAGCTGGACTCAAGCTGGGCAGAGCACAGGATTAGGGAGCCATAACCAGCTCCCTAATGTTCCATTCCCTTCTCCTGTACTGGGCAGATCTTTGGTCCGATAAGGCCAAATTCTGCCCCGATTTAAAGCCTTTACAGCCCTTTGAAGCAACAGAGGGAAAGTCAAAGTCGAATTCGTCTCAACAGCTTTAGAAAAAACTTTAAGAATGAAAGGGCCATGTAATAGGACATGCATAACATTTTGCCAACATCCCACATGACTACGTTTGTCTCCTCATAGTGACTGTCAGGCAGCCTCATTACTCTGTAATACAGGACATGTGGGGTAGACAGGTTTTTGGGGGGGAAAAGGTGGGGGGGTGTTTCAGAGCTACAATATTCATTTCCAGCATGCAATACAAAAACATAAAACCCAGAACATTCTGAAAGCACAGCTGACGATCTGCACTAAGGTCCACAAGTCCCACTGAATCGCCACAGGTTCGTAACCACTAAGCTTATCATATAGTGGCACATCGGCAGTGACGAGAATCGGCAACAATGGCGAAAGGAATTACCAGATTAGGATGTGACCACTTTGTGAAGTGTGAGTCACTTTAAAAACATAAAACTTCATCCATTTGTGGTGAGAGGTCTTTATCATACCATATAATTAAGATCAAAAGGCAAAACTGTGACTCGCCCTACATAGCAGCATAAGGTCTTAAAATGTCTCTTTACTCCTGTGTGTGCAGGGAGGTGGAGACTGAAGAGAGGAAGCAGGTTTCTTAGGGCTTTTTCTGTTCCTCTGCCGACTGCACAGGCAGACAAAGAGTGGGCGGAGAGGAGTGCACAGACCCTTGGCACCACCTCCCTCCAATGTGCTGGCTAGCAGTGAAGAAGAGATAATCTATGTGTAGTAAGGGACTGCCAAAGTTTATCATTTCACTGGAGCAAGAGAGAAGGAACTCTGGCCCCGAGAGTCACAATTTGTTCCCTGAGCAGGTCCTGGGACATCTATACACCATCCCTTACATAGGGCAAGGTACAAAGGCAAAAATTTCCATAAGTGACTACTGATTTTGGATATCTTATTTTTTGGGTGTCCAATTGAAGACGACGTCCTAATTTTTCAGCAGGTCATGCACAGCACTTCCTAAAAGTCAGACCCTTCAAAGGGACACAAGTTGCCCACCCAAAAAACTGAAATGCCCAAAATTACTAGCCTCTTCTGAAAAATCTTGGCCAAACTTCAATCTTGCCTAATAATTATAAGCTACATTGTAAGGAAGAAAGACTGTCAACAATCAGATTACATCACAAACCAAATTCAGAATTTTAGAACAAAAAATTGATTAATGAATTAAGTGGAAAATTCAAAATAATTTCAAGCATTTTTTAAAATAAATTCTTACATACCAACCGAAAATTACTAAAATCAAATCACTGTTAAGTAGATATCCTTTATGGTTTTTCCAGACAATAAATTTAATTAACCTTATTGTTCTCTTGGTTATAGTGTTGAGATTTTCATTTTATCATCAGAAAATCACTTCTGCATTATTACATGATTTTCACTAGGTAAATACATTTGTATGTGGATTGGATTCTATTCCCTTGTCTGAGATTCTGATCATTTAACAGCAAAACTGTTGCTATGGCACACAGGATGTCACTCAGGATGTGACCATTTCCTTTGGTTTCAAACTACTTTAAGAAAAAAAAAAAAAAAACTTTGTCAATATAGAAGCAAAGTACCGTTTTTGATCCACAGTAGTGGAAACTGTTAAGAACACTGAACCCAATCCTGCTCCCACTGAAGTAAATGGCAGTTCTGCCTTTGATTTAAATGGAAGCAGGACTGGTCCTTTAAAATACAATACCTAAGGAATACTTTAATAAAACATTTGCATCATTTCCTCACTGACTTCCTGTGTCCCTGCCATGACATCCTCACCCGTCTGAGTAAGGTACCACTGAATAGTTGCAGACTGCTCAGAAAAGACAGCCCTGTAATACCAATCTGCTATATTAATGTGCCTACAAGATTTTAAAGTATATTTTCAGGTTTCTAATAAGCAAATAATGATATATAATATTTGTAAATAAACATTGTATAACTAAGAACTAATCAGAATTCATATCATGCTGCATACTTACTATTCTAACATCCAAAAACTCAATGCTAAAAATGTTTTAACTCAAGATGTACTAATTTATTAATATTTTAGTAGATCAGATATATGAACAGTAAAATAATTTAAAAAACAAACACCTGAATTCTTCATGACTGTGCAATGGAGCCAGACAAGTATGAGAAGAAAAAGACTTCTTTTGCCTCTACATATCATCCCTGTTCTACAAAAATACATACACCTGAAGCATTCAGTTGCAGAAATTTTTCTTTAGTTTAATTAGCTTCCCCCCTCCTAAATTTCTTTGTGTTGAATAACACTGATTTCATTTTAAACTCATATTTATTTAGAAATATCCTCAACTAAGTTTGTATAACCAAAAGCACCCAGTAAAACACAACAATTGACTGATAAAGGCCAAAAACTAAACTTTATAATGCATATTTTAAAACCTTAGATAACGTACATTTTTCGTAAGGTTTCAGAAAAACTTTATAGATGGATCCTAAATCAGTTGAGTCATCCACAAGCTGTATAGCCTTGATAACTTGACTTAAGAAGGTCACATCCCTTATTGCTTAAAAACTCACTTATCCTTGACTTTCTCCTATTTGTCTTAGTAGAACTTTGCTTGAATAACCCATTTGTTGGGCTAACATAACATTGTACTTGGCTTGCAGGCAACATCCTGGTAAATGTGCATTTCCCATTTCACTTTTTGATCGTTTTCTTCTCCATGCAGTTAATTGAACTTACATAGACATATTTGCAGAAGTTTAAAAGAGGCATAGTTAGAGCTTTCAAAAATACATATAATTACCCACACCTACAATTTCTATTGAAAAAATAACGCTACGTAAGTAAAATTCTAAAGAAAACAGCAGGATATTTGCAAAGTTTCAGTTAAACATAAAAGGCTGCATATCTGGAGCTTACAGCAGATAGAAAAACATTCACAAAATCCAGCAACCTAACATTTTACACATTAGTTTAATCATTTAGCTGACTAATTTTAGTACAATACTACAGTGAGTGAAACTATAGAGGTGTATGGAGCAAGAATCTGATGCAAACCTTGTTACCAAAAGGTGAACTTTACCTTGTCCTCTAAGAAACCTTGACACAATTGTAGAAATATGGCTCATCCCTCACACACAATGGAACAGGATGCAACACTACAAGCAAAATATCACATTGAAGCTAGCTGTACGGAATATCAAAGCCTCTGCAGAGTGCATGTCTGTGAAAAAACTCATCAACAGTTATGGAACAAAGCCCTAAAATGACCTGTTTGGAATTCAGTGACAAACACGAAAAACAAGCAATACTGTTCGCAAGGGATGAACTGACATGCCTAAAGGTAATTTTGAAGAAGGATCTCACAATGAAAAAAAAAAATGGGAAGATCAAATTTCGACATTAAGTTTAAATACCACAGAAACTCATGTAAAAGAGAGGGCAGCACATCTTAATTTTGTGTAATAATGAGACAGATTTGAGACCTAACTTTTTCATACCATTCAATCAGACATAGCAGAGTTCCGGTGCTTCCCTATAGGCAGTAGTGGAAAAGTTAAAAGTTGTAGCAATGGCAAAGGAAAGTAGTAGCTGGATCAAAGACAGAGTGCTTAGCCCAGGCAGGCTGAAAGACGACAGCAGGAAAGTAACAGTGAAGGGGAAACAATAGAGAGAAGCCAGGAGTAATGAGAGCTCTGTCTGCCCAGACATTGCAATCTGTAAGCCACAGAAAGTAGTGGATCATATGCCAGCAGTCAGGAGCAGAGAAGTCTCAGTACACAGTGTGCAGGGAGAAGGAGAATGCTATAACGAGCAAAAAACAAGAAACTCTAAGAAAGAGCAATTCTCCCTCTTCTACAGAGATTATCGTGTGACACTAAATTAGGAAGGATTGCTTAGAAAGTGAAGAAAATCAGCCATTACTATGAATTTGTAAATTGCTAATAATATACTCAGCCCTGTACAAAAAGCAAAGGAAGACACAGCTACTGCACCATGGACCTTATAATGGAACTTAACAGCTAAAACTAGAGAGTTAAAAACTGCCTTGAAGCCCAAGAAAGGGGAAAGTTATCAAAGCACTGCAGGTTTTTGTTTGTTTGTTTATTTTGTTTCTAAATAGGTCAATATACAGCTCTTCTAACTCAAGTGGATCAACAAAGTTAGGATTGTATCTTTTCTTGGACCAACTTCTGTTGGTGAGAGACAGAAATGCTCTGTGTAGTTCAGAAAGCTTGTCTCTCTCTCAACAACAGAAGTTGGTCTAAGATATTACCCCACCCACTTGCTCTGTCTAATATCCTGGGACTGACACGGCTACAACAATGCATACAAGTCGGATGGGAGACGGTAAAGAGCAGCATGGGTGAAATAATGGGATGAGGAGAGGGGAAGGATATGTAGTCGGGGAAGATGGGAAACAAAGGGCAGGCAGAACAGCATAAGATGGGGAGAACAGTCTGAGCAAACCTCTAACCCCTTCCTCAAAACCAGGGTAAAGTTTACTTGGGAACTGGAATAACCAATCCACCAAGGGAACAGGCAGAAGGCAGGCTGCACATCAGGTGGGGCACAAAATACGGCACAGGGGGAAAAATGAAGGAAAACTTGCTGGAACAGAATCTAATCCCGCTACTGAGGATGAAGGGACCTGTGGGTCAGCAATAAATTGGGCTCAGCACTATTGCTGCCAGCTGTGGCGCGCCGAGAGCTAAAAACAGAACCAAGCAAAAACTGAGTGAACCGGAGGCCCCACTTCATAGTGTTCCATCCCTCCTGTATTGAGCACGGAACTGAGATGCATGAGAGAACCAGAGTACTCAGGGACTGACGGGGGAGGAGGGTAATCAGGTGTCTATGGAGGACCTTTGACTGTGGCCCACAAGTCTTTTTCTACATAGCTAGTCCATTGAGAATACACTTGCCAGCAGCCACTGTAAACAGAAAACTTGTCAATAACGAACATATAGATATTTTGCCCCTATTTGACAAGGCCCTCAAAGGCAGAGCATAATAAAGCTGAAAGGTGTAAGGCAAGTAAAGATCAACAGAAACAGCAAAAGCTACTGCCAGCTGGACATGCCCTCAGCTTTCTCCATCAATAATTCTGCAGTTCCCACTGAGAAGGGTGAGACAGTGAAAGAAAAATCTGAAAACATATGACTTTATTTAGATCTTTGAGCTTGTGTGCGTAGAACATCAGCACCATTTGTGGCAGCAGTGGCTCAGGTATGTTTAGCAATTTAGAGTGGAGCCTAGCAGGAAATTCCTGCAGGGAATGAGAAACTGCAAGGTACATCTGAGCTGGGAAAGGATTATGCCAATCAGGATCTCCTCATTTCAACAGTTCCAGAGGGGTAGCCGTGTGAGTCTGTATACAGCAAAAACAACGAGAGTCCTGTAGCACTTTAAAGACTAACAAATTAAATTTCTGTAGGCATAAGCTTTCGTGGGCTGCAACCCACTTTGTCAGATGTTTGCAGATCTATTGCGAATAAGTCCATGTTTGCATCTGACGAAGTGGGTTGCAGCCCATGAAAGCTTATGCCTACAGAAATTTAATTTGTTAGTCTTTAAAGTGCTATAGGACTCATTGTTTTTTCATTTCAACAGGTAATTCCATTAAAGTCCTAAATTAAGCAACCTCTGATGGATGGGAAAGAAATATTATGACAGTTACATCTGTGATTACCCTACCACTCATTCAGGTGTCTGTGTAAGAAAGATAGCTCTGAATTCATGGGCTCTGACACCAAATTACCAGATACCTTAAGCAGGTGGCTGGGAAGAATAAAATAAAAATAAAGCACAAACACTCACACACACACAAAATTTAAACCAGGAAGAGAAACCTCAGGATAACTTCAATGGGGCTACAAATAGAAGGCTCCACTGGCTGCAAAAGTAACCAGCTGATGCAATTATTGTAGCAGTCGCCAATAGACCATCTGCCCGATTCCCTGGGCTGTTGTTGTTGCAGGCTCAGCAGGGATCACTCCCCGAAGAGACAGGCCCCCACTGTTTGGAGAAAGACCATCTGCCTGATTCCCCAGGCTGTTTGTTATTGCACGCACTGCAGGGGCCAGTCCCTAAGAGACAGACCCACACCTAGGGGCAACAACCACAGAACACAGTCTAAGGGTGCCGAGCATTTGTGGCAGGAAGAATGGGCAGCTGCATTATATTTCCTGTTCCACATTTACTCTCTTCCCTGCTTCTATTGACAGCGGTTGTGTTTTTGGAGCACCTGCATATCTGGTTGGGTTTATGGTTTGTTTTTGTTTTTATATTGGGAGTCTGTGCTGAGAGTACAACTCTTTTCAGGGGATGAAACAAATGAGAGGGAATGAAGAATTAGTGAGATTCTTACTTTTAGAGGGTTCCCCCATTTTTCTTTATTTCAAACGCATGGAGAGTGAACAAGTAGCTGGCATGCAAGGGGATCACCGATTTTCCCCTTTTTCTGACCTCCCTTCACATATCAGACAACAAAAAGCAAAATGGAGAGAGTTATTTTCCTTCTCCTTGTTCGTGTTTCTGTGATTTATGCA
Organism: Emydura macquarii macquarii; assembly: GCF_026122565.2. Lineage (NCBI taxonomy): Eukaryota > Metazoa > Chordata > Testudines > Chelidae > Emydura > Emydura macquarii. Next base: position 3,084,103 of record NW_027130432.1, read on the forward strand.
TTTGTCTGACTTGGGGCTAAGAAATTAGGGCAACAACTTCATTTTGATTTTTTTTTTTTTTTAAAGCTTAACATTAATGTGGGTGGAAGATGGCATCTGATGGGGAGGATATGGGATGAGTGAACCACATGAATTAACTCGTTTGAAGACACCAATGAAGTGAACTGTAGATGGTTCTGGAGTTAAGGTTCCTTTGGTAAATCCCTTGAGCTTCTATTTCAGATATACACCTGTGGTCAATATGGAACAGATAAATTTGATTCTTCTGGCATGAAATTTTTGTTTGGTAACACCAGATCTATTGCGAATAAGTCCATGCACTTTAGAGTTGTATGGTGGATCATCCCCAAGATCTGGCTTCCATCATCAAGATTTTGATTGGATAAGGTAGGCTTGATGGGTCCATCTCCACAAGTACTGTGCTGGATATTCCCTTTTATTCCAACTTCACACATAATGAAGGGGGCAAGAAGGGTCATGATTTTTTAAAATCCTCCTTGAGTCACATAAACTATCCAATCCAAGCCATTAGTTTCATTTGAGCATGGGCAATCTCTTGTGCCTCTCAGAGCAGGGATCATTTCAAACAGGAGATCTCAAACTTCAGGTCATTCATCTTTAATTATTCATAGATTCCAAGCCATTTCACATCCCAGAAATTCCATTTTTCACATAAAAAACATGAAAGTGTTCATTTGTTTTCAATGTCAATTGATTTTCAAACAACGTTTCAGTTTCCAGTTCCAAAAATCTTAGTTTTCCACTCAAAAACAAGAAGGAATTAGGTAAACAGAGCCAGGGATAGGGGCCAACTTACACATTCCAATTTCAGGGGCAGCAGTGTCTCCCTGAAGCTGTCAGGATGTTAGGTCACTTGAGTGTGAACACAGCAAAATTGGGTGACAGCTGGTGAGATAAAGTTTTACAGGCACAAAGAAAAGCAACTACAGTAAGGTCCAATATCCGATCCACACAATGGTAAATAAACAGGAGATGCCTATAAGTTTGCAGAACACAGACTGGTAATTTCATCAGGATTCTCAAGTAGTTTGTCTACTTGTACTTCAGCTGCAGAGCAAAGGATAATTCAGCCTACTTTTTAAAGGATTTCATGTACTATCTATGAATGACTAAGACACTGCTGAGATGACACTGGCTTGTGGATCTCACTTCCCCTATATATATATATATCTTTTTCAGCCTATCCATTCCAGTATTTTCTCATTCTCTCTCTCTCTTCTCTCTCTCCCCCTCTGAATTTTAACCTTAAGTACCTGCCTTGATAAGGATGAGGGGGTCTTTATAAATAATGATATAATTGATGACTTAAATCATTGGAGGCCAATATTTGTATTTTGACTTGGATTTACTCAATGCCTGGAAAACTAAGGGACAGTTAAGCTGCTGAACTGCAAAATATCAGTAAATTTAAAATGAGTTCTGATCTAGTTGGAAATATTTTTGGAATTCTAAATATTTGGAATTTAAAAATTCTTTCTTGCCATAAAACAAAACACAGAAAGAGTTATTTGTATGATCGCAGCTTGAGACCACATGCGTACTACATGCCTGAGTGACCCCTAGGGCTCTTTACTCCTATTAAAACTAAACACTCATTTTAATAAAAGAAAAAATAGCATGCAAATTAAATTATTAAGGCTATTATTAGGCCAGATTCCCCAAGACCCATACACAGAGGAGACCCTCTACGCTTCTGCATGGAGAGGGATATGGGCTACTCCACAGTACTATTCCATCACCACCTATGTCACAAACCCTCCATAGGTCTACCCACATGTTCTAGGGGGGGCAACACAAAGGAAAGGATGAAGACTGGGCAGGCCAGCAGTGGCTTTCTGTCTCCAGACCCTAAGCACATAAGTCAAAAAAAGGTAATACAGTCTTATCCTTTCTATACAGAGCACCTCTTTGCCCCTTCTCAACCCCAAGATTCAGAGGCAACCCCTAGTAACTTGGGAAGCACCAAAGGCCAGAGCCAATATGAAGGTAGCAGGCCTCCTTTTGGATTGCCCTGGTCTCTAGCAGATCCCACAGCATTCATACGGTTTGAGGTAGGCCTGGCAGCATTTTTTGCAGGGGTGAGGAGGATCCTGCTTGTCAGGATCTTTATGGAGATGTCCTCCTCCTGGGACCTCTCCCATGAGTTTTTCCACAGGAGGGGATGATCTGGTCTATTAAGTATTTTGGTTTTTTAAAAGCACTTTTATCAAAAGCCAGAATGAAGATGTGGTTGCACCAAGTACTCACTCTAGGACAGCTGCCTCATTCTCTGCACATCTTCTATATAAACTGACTCAGCCCAGTGCTCAAAGAGTACCACAGGGCACAAGATATTACACAGGTACAACTCAAGTTATAGGAAAAAAACCTGTATAATATTCTATTACTTGAATAGTGCATGGCCATATAACTAAAGACCAAAGCGAGAGGATGTCTAAACCAGTCTGTGTTGGTGTACCTTACATCTTCTCCTCACCCCTCAACCTGTGTGTTACACAAACTGCCTTCCTTAGATTCATACCACATATGTGTGCATTTACAAACACCTACAATCAGAAACAGAACACCTCTGATTCAGACTCACTTGACTGAAGGGAGTCTAAGGGCCTGTATACACTGGCGACTTAGGTCGACTTAAGCACCCTTAATTCGAATTAATTACACCTGCATCTACACTGATGCTACTCTTAATTTGAATTAAGGTGCCTGTAAAATTGAATTAATAAGACCACCTCTGCAAGTGGCATAGCGCCTAATTCGAATTTGTTAATTCAAATTAGTGTCAGTGTAGACGCAATTGTTCTTAATTCAAATTAATTGGCCTCTGGAAGCTATCCCACAATGCCCCATTTCAAAGTCCCCGCCCCTCAAGCAGCCCCGGGAAAATTTGAATCTTCATTTCCTGTGTTTGCTGCCAGCGTGGAGAGAGCTTTCCCACTGTTATCATCATGGCTACTGCAAAGCCCAAACGTGCTCCAGTATTGAGTTGAGCTGAGGTCTCAGGAGTTATTCCTGACTCCTGAGCAGTTCACCAGCACACAGGACAGCACAAATGATCCCGTGGAAGGCACATCTGGTGAGTTTTCTTTCTTATTAGCATTTCTGTCCTTGCACATTGTTTGGGGGTGAGGGGGATCTCATGCGTTTTGTTGACTGTCATGGGTACTTATCCAGGGCTCAATGTTTGTTTTGTGTGTTAAAAAACATTATGTTTATCATCTGTTGATATCATATTGAAAATGTAATGTGTGTAATCTGTTATCCCTGCCCTGCTTGAAAAAAGTTTACAGGGGAGGGCTGCCTTGTCCCTCACTGCACGGTAGGATTCTTCTTTGCAAACAAGGCAGTCAGCATCCTCCCCACTCACCATGCGGTGAATGGGTTTTAAATGCCCAGTAAGTCCTTTGCAGTTTGTCCCTTTAAGGGTTTGAAAGATTTCACCACCGCCCTCTCCCCACCTGGTGAATGGATTTTAAATGCCAGCAGTGAGAGGAAATTTTTTGCTACATTGTATCAATGGCCAATCATGAAAATTGACACTTTCTTAAGAATTTATTCACAGTGCTACATGTGGATACATTATATCAGGCTTTCCATCAGTGGAACGGAAAAATTTGTATCACTGTATTAATATGCTAACTGCGTCTCACTTGTTATTTATCTTTCATTCTACAGACACCTCGGCAGTGGACCAACCATTAAGAAGTGCTGCTGACAAACTGTCTCAGATTAGAAAAAGAAAAGAAAAGGAAAAGGGGGGGGGGGGAAGGGCAGAAATGACATGTCTGCGGACTTCCGGAACGCCTCAGCAGCCACATAGACAGAGCAAAGAGAGAGGTGGCTGACCTTGTCCCATAACACGGGACAAATGCAGGACAATGATCGCAGCAGTACGCTGGAGATGCTGCAACTCATGCGGGACCAGTCAGACATTCTACGGCGTCTCGTGGACAGAGTCCCCCTGTAACCCCTCAATAATGCTCCTCAACAAATGGCTATGCCGCCTTCCCCCTCCCCAGCCCCCAGCAGGTCTCAGAGGAGATTGTCCAGGAGGCATTATGTGCTTACCTCCACCCGGAGGCGAGCAGAAAGCTGCGGTGGCCACGCTGAGCACTGACCAGCAAGCTACCACCCTACCCCTGGAGACAGTGAAAGAACCTCCTTACCCTCCCCCCACATTACTTGAATGTAAAGAAATAAAGGTTTGCATCATTCCACAACGTTTCTTTATTAAATCATATCTAGGTCAGGAGAGAATTCTCGGGCACAGATATCGAATGGGCTTGGGTGGTGGGATGATCATTAAAGGAAAACAGCATAGAGGTGGGGGGGTTGGATTGGTGGAGGGAACAATCAAAGGCAAGCAATATACAGGGGGTGGTGAGGGGAGCATAAAAGGCAAACAACATACAGGAACAGAAATCAGTCCTGCATCTCATTGCAGAACCTGGTTTTCAAAGCTTCCCTAATGCAAAGCGCGCCACGGTTAGCTCTCCGCGTAGTGCTGGCATCTGGCTGCTCATAAGTAGCGGCCAGTCTTTCTGCCTCCACAGCCCAACCATGGGGGAACCTTTCCCCTTTGACTTCACACACATTATGAAGAACACAGCAAGCAGATATCACAGAAGGGACGTTCTTCTCACTCATGTCCAGCCTAGTGAGGAGACTCCTCCATCTACCCTTTAGACGCCCAAAAGCACATTCTACAACCATTCTGCAACTGCTTAACCTCTTATTAAAACACTCCTTGTCACTCTCAAGGTACGGCTTCATTAGCCAAGGGAGCAAGGGGTAAGTAGGATCCCCCAGGATCACTGTGGGCATTTCCACACCCCCAATGTGAATTTTTTGGTCGGGGAAGAAAGTGCCCACCTGCATCTGAGAGAACCGCCCCAAGTTACGAAACATACGAGCGTCGTGCACCTTCCCAGACCACCCCACATTGATTTCTGTGAAAGGATACCTGTGATCCACAAGCCCCTTCAGCACCATGGAAAAGTACCCCTTGCAGTTTATGTACTCGGTCGCTAGGTGTGCAGTCACTAAGATGGGGATGTGTGTACCATCAATGACCCCCCCCCCCGGCAGTTTGGGAAGCCCATCATGGCAAACCCCTCCACTATGTCCTGCACATTTCCCAAAGTCACTACCCTTCGTAGCAGAAGTCTATTGATGGCACTGCACACTTGAATCACGGCAGCTCCCACTGTAGATTTACCGATTCCAAATTGATTCGCAACTGAGTGGTAACAGTCAGGGGTTGCCAGCTTCCAGAGATTGATGGTGACTCTCTTCTCCACCATCATAGCTTGTCTCAATCAAGTGTTCATGCGCTTCAGGGACGGTGCCTGCCAGCTCCGAGCACAGTTCCAGGAAAGTTTCCTTTCGCATACGAAAGTTTTGAAGCCACTGATCATCATCCCACAGCTGCATAACGATGCAGTCCCACCACTCTGTGCTTGTTTCCCTGCACCAGAACCTGCGCTCCATGGACTGCAGAGGAAAACATTACAGCCTGCAGCAATTGGTCATTGTTCTGCTGGATCTCTTGTAGCAGGGCAGCCACGGAGGCATAGATCTGGCCTAGATCCTTAAACGTTTTTAGGTGTCTAACTCCCTACTGATTTCAAAGGGAGTTAGGTGCCTAAATACCTCTGAGGATCAGGGACACTGTCTCTTCAGCACTCCCAGACCACGGAGGCTCAGAGATCATGATTTATTTCATTCTACAAAATGGAATAAAAAGCTACTGTGAGCTTTTTTTATATGCTTTCAAATAACACTCTCATTGGTGTCGTTACCAAGTGTAAATGAAATAAGTAAGAACTATGTAATTTAAATACACAATAGTTATTGTTGCAAATGGGTGAGTGGGGGAGGGAACGTAAAAATCAAAACAAACTTGTATATGTCTTGTAGGAACTGAACTACAAACTAAATGCAAAGCAAGACTCAAAACACCCCAGAGAGTCTTTTTTCAAATGGGAGCAGAAGAAGAATGTAGTAATAATAAGCACTTATATCACGCTTTACATTTCCAAAACGCTGTGCAAACATCAACTAATGGGGCACACTAGAATAAGTAGTATCTAAAATGAGTTTATATATTGCATTATATTTTTCTACAAAGTGGCTACGACTGTTTTCAAAAATTAAATTTTCTCACATATTGATATTAATGCAAATGGAAGAACTAAAAAAAGCCAATGCAGACACTTTCCCATCAAAGAACAATGTTTCTCCACAATCTACATAGTTCCAAACTCTGGTTCAAAATAAGTAATTTATAGGGTTTCATAAATAGGAAACTGATATTTTGTTTCTTAAGAACAATAAATATGCAGATAATGTCCTCAGCATAATACATGTGGGCAGTTATAGACAATTGCCAATTTTTATGAAAAGAAACTCTGGCTCATTCAAATGTAAGACCAACAAAGTATTTAATCAAAGGAAATGTTTAAGTAGGCAAATTAGGCGCATAATAAAAGTTTTCCCTGTTTCAATCTTACAAACAAGGAGACATTTCTTATTCAGTAAGAGTGTTGTTCAAAAGAAAAGGTTTCTTAAGGACGGGCAGATGTCTGTATTCTATAGCTTTTTTTTTTTTCTATTACTTTTTTTTCTATTACTTCATTACCAGGGTTTCCATTACTTTTTATTATTTGTACTGCAGTAGCATCTAGGAGGCCCAGCATGAACCAGGAGGCCATTGTGCTAGGCATTGTACAAACACAGAACAAAACGATGATATAAGTCTGAAGTGATTTTGGAAAAATTTTTGCTGAAATTATCAAACTAGGAATCAAATGCAAGTCCCAAATACATCCTGAGCACATCTACCTTTAAGCATGCACTTAACTGTAAGTATGTGAGTAGTCCCAGTGACTTCAGTTTTGAGGATTCTAATGATTGTAGGGTTCTCATAACTATAGAAAAACCACAGACTATCCAAACCTCCCTTTCTAACAAACTGCCAGTGTGATCCCCTGTTGTACCAGGTCAAGATTATCTGATCATATGTGGTATTGCTTAACAAGTTCCGATAATGAAGATTCCACCAAACTTTCTATCAGCTCAGCCTTAAGGATTCTGCATATGGGAATTGCACCAGAACAGGCCATACACATTAAATGTTGCAAACCCAGGAGAGAGAAAATGCAAGTTTATTCAAAATACATCTGCTACATGGGCCAAATCATAACCCAACCAACACTGCTACCGAGTTATGTTGGGAGTGAGGTTCTTATTCCTCCTTAAGACTTTTCGCAGACTTTTCTCGCCAGATCTTAGGTCCTGGGTATCCAGGCATGTAGGAGCAAGAAAGCTATGCACCATCCTTCTGAAGCAAATCTTTGGCTCCACCCACCTATATACTAGCCAGTACAACTGAGGCAGTAGTAGCAGTAATCTGCTACTGGTGAAGGCCAACAGCGAAGGGTGTGCAGGGAAGCCGCTGAACCTCTAAAGCAAGATCTACTCCCTGTGCTGCTCCAGAGGCAGTGCAGCTACACTCATCCCTTACGAAGGGCAAGTTGTATCTGCTCAGATCAGTCCCATGTAGGTATCCGGCACCACAATTTGTAGGGATAAATTGATGCTAATGAAGCTAAAACTAAATTCACACCACACTGCATTAGAAATATGTCCCTTAAAATCCATAATTCTTCAAACAACTCCTATCTAAAACACAGACACGGAAGAAGCTACGGATTTACCATATCCTCTCAACAGATCAAGTGCATGACACTAAGCTGGGGGGAGTGGTAGATACCCTGCAAGGTAGGGATAGGATACAGAGTGACCTAAACAAACTGGAGGATTGGGCCAAAAGAAATCTAATGAGGTTCAACAAAGAAAAGTGCAGAGTCCTCCACTTAGGAAGAAAGAATCCCATGCACAGCTATAGACTGGGGACCGACGAGCTGGGCAGCAGCTCTGCAGAAAAGGACCTGGGGGTAACGGTGGATAAAAAGCTGGATATGAGTCAGCAGTGTGCCCTGGTTGGCAAGAAGGCCAATGGCATATTGGGCTGCATTAGGAGGGGCATTGCTAGCAGGTCACGGGAAGTGATTATTCCCCTCTATTCGGCATTGGTGAGGCCGCATTTAGAATATTGTGTCCAGTTTTGGGCCCCCCAATACAAAAAGGATGTGGACAAGTTGGAGAGAGTCCAGCGGAGGGCAACAAAAATGATTAGGGGGCTGGAGCACAGGACTTATGAGGAGAGGCTGAGGGAACTGGGCTTGTTTAGTCTGCAAAAGAGAAGAGTGAGGGGGGATTTGATAGCGGCCTTTAACTACCTGAAAGGGGGTTCTAGGGAGGATGGGGCTAGGCTGTTCTCGGTGGTGGCAGATGACAGAACAAGGAGCAACGGTCTCAAGTTGCAGGGAGGGAGGTCTAGGTTGGACATTAGGAAAAAGTTTTTTACTAGGAGGGTGGTGAAGCACTGGAATGGGTTACCTAGGGAGGTGGTGGAATCTCCATCCTTAGAGGTTTTTAAGCTGCGGCTTGACAAAGCCCTGGTTGGGATGATATAGCAGAGGTTAGTCCTGCTTTGAGCAGGGGGTTGGACTAGATGACCTCCTGAGGTCCCTTCCAACTCTAATATTCTATGATTCTATGATTCTATGAAACAGTTTTAATATAGTTTTACACTGCATCAGTGTACTGCATATAACCCAAATAAAGATACAAACATTGTAAATAGGAAGATACAACAAACCTGTTTTAGTCTTTGAGACAATATCTGTGTTAATATGAGACCCAAAGCTTCTACGAAAAGCAATCGGATGCATAATCACAAGGAAATCAGAAGAGCAAAGGGATGATGTACAACAGCCAGGTACTTGTATTGCCAAATACCCATTTTTTTTCATTTTCTACAGCTGCAAAACAAACAAACAAAAAATTGCCCTTTCACAGCATGAAAACCTATCTAAATGTGCCATCTCCGAGATCCTCTAAATAAAAGATTGAACAACTCAAACATATTACTGTAATAATAAAAGGTCATGACAGCCAACAGCTGTGTTATGGCCAAAGGATTTGTTGTTGTTGTTGTTGTTTGGACAATAGAGATCCTAATCTGTAACAAAAATCATAACTAATCTGCAATTTCAGAAATGTAAGAATGCCTTGTAAATTAGCTTACTGAGGAAGTGACATTTGAGCAAGCACAGTCAAAATTCCCCTACAGGAGAAATTAAGATTGTGAAAAACTGCCTTGACAGAACAGTGACACAGAACATAGGAATTCTGATTCTCCAGAAAACTGTTTCACCACACGAACAGTGATTCAGCATCACAATTTGCCTTCCAGGCTATGAATATAAAGCATGACCTTATGTCAACACACCAAAAACTTAAATTTGAAACTGAGGGTCATACAAACAGCCTGTTGGTTAGATGAGATCATGCTCTATTGTGCACAACCTACAATACATAAACAAAAGTGAAAGTTAACAATATAGCAAGTTTTAAATCTCTCTTTTCTCGCAATTTGTCTGCCAGACTTAGTACTCATGTTGTTTTGGGTGTGGTAAGACAGACAAAAAATTGTTCTCCACTAAAACTTGTCTACTGCTTCAGCACAAGGTTGTTTTCTGGCACGCTGTCTTGTATCTTGCAAACAAAATGTAAAGACGGAATACAAGAGTTCCAAAAAATACCTGTATACCTTTGGACTCTGGATAACATCTCTGCTCCCCAAATATCCTGAAGCTTTTCTCTGGTTTGCACTACTTTCCATGTAACCTTGCCTGATCCACTGAGATTACAATTAAGAGAGAGAAGGATTGTGCCCTCCTAACCAGAAGATACGTGCACAGCCTCTATGGATATGTCTACACCCCAGTAAAACACACGCTGCTGACACAAGTCAGCTAACTTGGGCTTGTGGGGCTCAGGCTGTGATGCTATAAAATAGTAATATAGATGTTCGGGTTTGGGCAGGAGCCAAGTCTGAACATCTACACTGCAATGTGCATCCAGGGATGTCATAAAGTTCTTTCAGTTTCGGTTTCATAAAGTTCTGCTTTCTGTTTCAACTTCAGGGCTGCAGGGGCTCTGAAAGAATTAAGTGAAACTGCTTGTTTCATGCTTGATCCCAAAAAGTTAACAGTCTCATGTGATTTCAGATTTGCAGAAAGTTCACACCATTCTAGTATATACACTAAAATTGCTCAATTAAAGATACATGGATGGGACTCACTTCTGTGCACAGAAAACATGCAAGAATCTATGCACCCTATAAATCCCACATAAAACTTTATTTTACCCTGGTGCACAGGCCTTCTCCCAAAAGAATTTCATCCCATAACAACATGCATATATTCAACACTGATCAGGTTTGGCAAAATTTCACCTGGGAAACTGATTCAGCCTTATCCCAATCCACAAGCAAACAAACAAAAGAGCGAAATCAGAACCTGGTTTCCTGTTATCTATTTGCAGAGTCCATCTCTTTGTTGGTTTTTTTTTAATGTTTTAGTGTCAAAATTAAACAATTTTCAGCAAAGAAACAGATTTCAGATTTGAGTTTACAAAAAGTGCTAATAAAAGGTGAAGGAAAAAATAAATTATTTCAAAATAAAAGCACTAACATTCTTCAAATTCACAAAGCATAGGGAAATAAATTTACCATCAGTGAGAAGAAGTAACAGAAGTAAAGCAAAATGGTGCTGCCAGAAGACAGCAAATACACAGAACCAAAGAGACAAGACCACAGAGAGGACAGTTTGCCATATTTATTTGTATAAAACAGTTAAAAAAAAAAAAGTATTATCTTCAATATTATCTTCCTAATTTTGTTTGTGCTTTGTCTAGTGGAACAACACAATTACTACTACTAGGTATGCCATGCAATGAGTTCCAAACCTGACAAATATCCACACACCAGCTGGCAGAGATAATATATACTGAAGTGTTTAGACTACCACATTAGGTAGAGCAGAAGTATTCCTTGGGCACTAGAAAAATATAGGGAATAAGCCTTTGAAGCCAGCCATCTAGGTGTGGATACACAATAGAACTGTTCAAAATCAGTCATGTTGACAGAGTTGGTGAAAATCAATACATCCTGGCAGGGGTGGTTTGCAGTTTTGCAATGCATTTCACATTCATTTTCCAATGAACCCAAAAATAAAATGCCCCCCCCCCCCACAAGAAATCAGATTTTGTTTTCTCTTCAACACATTTGACTTTGATAGTTTCACTAGGACAGTGACAAGTTGTCAGTATAAATAGCCAGTGACTGAGAACTAGTTGGTTTTAGAGATTCTTTCATCACATCTTCTATTTTAGCTGTTCTAAACTAACAGAACAAGTGACTGTTTTGTTTCAAAACATACACAATTGCACATAAACAACACTCAGCAGAGATACACCATACTATATTTTATCTATAAATCAATAACAAGGGGGAAAAATCCAGACAAAGGGCCTGATGTTGCAAGGTGCTGCTGAAAGATGTTCAGTACTCTCAATTCCTGTTGAAACTAAAGGGAGTTCCTCAGCACATTCAGGGACTGGACACAATGCAAGTAATAAAATTTTACAAAACACAAACTCTCAATGCTTTTACCATTAAAACCATTCCCAGACTTTCTCTAAACAGGTTACCAATATATAAGGTTGGCACATGTGGCTCTTTTCCACCTATTTTACTTTCTTCTGAGACAAAATTTCACCTCACACCCACAATTCCTGGCTCCATGATACACTCTCATATACCATCTCCAGCTAAACAGTGAATGGAGAGAAGTTTGGCACCTATTTTTAAATAGCTTCCCAAAACAGAGTTTCTACCCTTCAGTTCGACCTATATTCAGACAACATATATATATATATATATATATATATATATTTTAAATTGTTCTTTCTGTTGCAAATTACCTAGAATACACATCCATCGGTACTTTAAAATAGTGTATTACGCAACAAGTTCTTGGTCTGTTTTCTTCTTCCTGTCATGCTGGCTATGTTCCACAGTCAAATCGATGGCTGCTGGGGCTGTATCAGTCTAGAGGTCACTTCCTATTTTACAGGTGTGCAGCTATCCCATGATAAATTAGACAAATGCTTACTCTACACTGTTTTAATCCCACCTAAATACAAGTTCTGACATCAAGATTTTTTGTAACATCCTTTAGGGGTTGTGACCAGGTTTCCCATAAACCTAACGAGCAAAAGCACAGAAGATTCATTGGAGGAGTAGGGAGTAAGGAAAGACACAAAGCAGCCACGTGGACTTAAAATTCCACAGGCTACAAATACCAAAAGAAAATATGAGAAAAGGAGGAAAGCAACATTTTGTTGTGTGGATATTTATACAATATTTATATATAATACATCAGTTTTTAATAAGATACCTTGGGGCTTATTTTTCTTATTATTTTTTCAAGATTCCTAGGTGATGTTAGCACTCAGATATTATGATGGACACTGTAGAAAACCCACAGTAGATCAGACAGATATAACACACACAAGTATACCAGTAGTTTATATACTACTTATTTGTTTGTCAGCACTTGATGTCATAGTACAGGGACACACATAGTACAACGATGGGGACACACACATGCACACCTACCCCCATGGGCCTCTCCAACAGAAGCCAAAAACCTGAATTATATACCAGAATTGACTAACAGTGAATGCATTGTTAAATCATCACTTTGAACAGCAAGTCATCACTTCTCCCATATGCAAAAAGAAACCACAGAATTTCACTCTAAATGAATTTTAGATTAAAGAAAACAACCAAAGCAATGAACACAAGTCAGATCTCTATTAGAGAACAGTGTGAGTCTCCCATGCAACATGCTTCATCAATTCTACTTCAGAAAATGGAAGCTACATCTACAGAGAGGCAAACTCCTTAAAAATGTAGATGGGCAGTACCGGTAAAATGTAGAACAGTTACATGTGATACACACCACAGAAGGCATGCCCTACTTTACGGATCTGGCTACGGTCACATCTACACTAGGAACAATTTGCCGGTATAGATACACTTACTGGAAGATTGCTCCTAGTATGGATGCACCTTATACCAGCAAAACTGCTCTTAGATTATTCCAGCCCACCCACTGCACCTCTGAGTTTAACAAACTATGCCAGCAAAAGCACAGTTTTGCCAGTATAGCTGATCTATACTTGGAGCTTTTGCCTGCACAGCTATGTCGGTCAGGGATCACACCTGACCGACTTGGTTATTCTGGCAAAAGTTTATAGTGTAGACTTGGGCTAAGTAATGGATGACTATGCCATGCCTTTGACAGCATTCCCCAGTAGCCTACAAAAGCAAGGCACTGGTTGACAGATGTAGCTAAGACTACAGGAACTACCATATCCATCCAGCAAATGTAAGGAACCGCCCTTCTTCAAGTGGAAAATTTGTTTACATGGGAATTATCTAAACATTTAAACACACTTCAGGAAATATTTTTCTCCCATTATTTGAAATGAGGCTTTAAAATAAAATGTGTTGCCAATGAACTGAAATTACATTTCACATACATAATTTTAATGTGACTAAATACTTCAAAATTGGTCTAATATTCCTTTGACCCATTGCTATCTGTCCCTAGATTAAGAATTATGCTATCGAGATTATACCTCGAAATAAACTTTCATTAGACGATTTGACATTTGTGGTAGACAAAATTTATTAACTGAAATATTCAGCATCCCCAACATCTCAGATTTAAAAAAGCAGCCTAATGTGCATGCAGACAAGAGAATTAATGTTCTCCAAAAATTAAAAATGTAGAACTATAATTAATTTTTAAACAATGAACGTAAGTGGAATTTAAAACAGATCTCTGAATGACAACACAAATAAGTTACTTTGCTTCCCCTTCCCTCCCCAAATAAAAAGCCTAGAAAAGATTATTTTTAGGAGGTAACCAGCACCTTAAAATCTGTTGGTGGTAACTGCTCCTCTAACTGCCTTTTGTTTGTTTGCTTAGGTTTTTTGTTTTGTTTGCCGTGTATGCACCAATCAGACAATAATAGTTTTTTAAAAAACTGGTCTAATGTCCTCAGTTTTGCCACTAATAGCTATGAAACACAGAGCACTTCGTGGATGGTGATACAGAAACCTCATTTACGATTTGGCATCTCAAGGAGGACAGGGTGGTTCAACAGCAGGTGACAAATTAAAAGCTAATTTTTCTACACATTTTCTTTAGAGCCACATTTTGAATACAGACCCACTGGCAAGAAAAACAAAAAACACTGATCAGATTATTCTTTAGAAAATGAGAATGTGGTCTCAGGTTAGTTTCCAGTGATCTTATGCAAACTGCAAACCACGCTGACATAACCTTGAAGTTTATGCTACAAATAGTTTCACAATTGAATACTGCGACTAAAAGGATATCTTTCTTCAACTTGTTTTCTTGTTTCTCCAAGGTCTCTTGAGGAGCTCCTTAAATAGCAGTAAGGGAAGTCTGTATTAGAGACATCAACACTGCAACTAACATGCCAAACGAAAGTTGGCGAGAACCACAAGATTTGCACAGATCTTCCCCACCTGCTCCTGGCCTCACTTTCAGCTCCCTTGTATCATTTCTTATTGGCTGCTAAAATAGGTGCCAGCACAGTAGATACTGTTCATTTAAAATCAGAGGCTGGTGAGTCACACTGTGGCCCTTTCAGGCAGGTCTTATGGATCTTCCTCAAGACATGGATTTAATTTCACTGCTCAACAGGTACTTGGATTTAAAAAAGAAAAACTTTCTTTTTTAACACGACAGTTAAAAAACACAAAACAAAAACATCAACCTAAAAAGGCAAAACATAGATTTACAAAGGTTGTCATATGCCTGCTAAGAGGCAGGAAAAATTGAATTAGGAAAGTTTTTTTTTAAAAAGCCCTATCTGCACTGAAATCAAAGGAAAAGCAATGGATTTTAAACACAAGAATCACGTTTCAATATAAATTGAAATTCAAGTAACCAGAGTTTTGTTTTAACATGTCTTGTATTGTATTTTATTGATACACAATGTTCAGGAATTTCAGTTTGTTTATCATAGAATTGTAGGACTGAAAGGGACCTCAATAGGTCATCTAGTCCAGTCTCCTGCACTCAAGGCAGGACTAAGTATTATCTAGAATCTAGACCATCCCTGACAGATGACTGTCTGGTTTGCTCTTAACTTCCAATGACAGAGATTCCACAACCTCCCTAGGCAATTTATTCCAGTGCTTGACTACCCTGACAGTTAGGAAGTTTTTCCTAATGTCCAACCTAAAGCTGTCTTACTGCAATTTTAGCCCATTGTTTGTCTTGATTTGAAAAAAAAAGTGTGTGTTTTTATACTGAGCTGTGCCTTCTCTCCATCCGGGATTGACCTCAACTCACTATATCAGGTAAAAGTACCTGTGCCATGTCTCCACTAGGATTTCACATTGAAATAACTACCTGAATGTAAAAACAAACCTTTTTTTTGCAATGAAAACACAGCCTAAAATAACATGCAGCCCTAACAGCCTTCTCAGAGAAACAGTCCATCTTCCCTGCTTCTCTACTCAAGTACTCTTAGACCATAGCATTCTCCCACACTTTCACATACATCCTGGGGGAATGATCTGGTCAGAAGAAGACAGGGAGAGCAGAGCGTACCATTGCTCCGGAGAAGAAAGAGGGCAGGAGAAAGTTATCTGAATGTGAAACTCCTCATCATCATCTGACAACAAAAGAAACACAAGCTTCAACCCTATCCAGCAAACGTTTACTCAGGTGGGAGTCCTATTGAAGTCAGGGGACTAATCACATAAGTTAAGGGTTTGAACAAATGAATTAAGACAAAACTGCATTTGCCTGTAAAAAAATTAAATTACAGATATATAAAATGAAATTTACATAAAAATTATGTTCAAAATCCCAAGCCTTTTGCACTGATCTCCACACAGAAATTTTGATTTTGGATTTGGGCTTTTTGTTTTTTAGGTTTTTTTAAACACTTTCATTAGAAGTCTTCATAGGAAAAGTTCAAGCAGTGTCATGATCACAAAAAAGTTGAAAAAAACCCCAAAACTCCGAGTTACTGTTTTAAATGTTTTTGTTTGCAACTTTTTTTTAACTAGACCTTTTTGAGGGTATATTTCATTATATGCTGTCTGGCAAGAAAATACACTACATACTGTCTAGCAACAAAACATTGATAGAACTAAAAAGGAGCAAGATTTTTTGTGTAGGTGTTTTACCATTTTAGTAGTTTCTTATTTTTCCTTTTATGCTTACTTGTTTCCTCTTATTTTTGTGGAGTTTGTTTGGATTTTCTGATTTCTGTTTCTGTTCTGGTCATTTTAAATTTAAAAATTAAAAACAAACACCTTCCAGATGAAGTAATATGTTTGTGCCAAATGTCGCACTAGTCATCAGGTAGCTTTTATGTTCAGATGTCTGCAGCAGAAAATGTATTGGGCTCAAAGCACTTTTTTCCTGTGTTTCTTTAGTCTTGTTTTTTCCCCTTTAGTACTAGCATGTTTTTAATTCATTTTTCTTCTGTTTTTCTTTGTTTACCTCTTTTCTTTCCCCAACTGTTAAGTATTGCATTTTTCTCTAGCATGTTTTCCCCAATACTTCATCTATGCCCCTCCTCTGCCAGTTATTATTTTAATTTGGATGGAGGGGAAGGTGGAATAAGGCAGAATATTGCTTTTTAATTTCTTTTTGTTTCACATTTTACCTTCCTTTTAAAGTAGCTGTTAACTACACCTCATCATCACCTGAGTTTCACTCACTACTTGTAGCTCCAGAGCACTGCTTTTTACTCTTCCATTTTAACCTGCCTGGTGCTGCTGCTAAAGATTAAGTTAGAAATGACCTGACAAAATGGGCAGATGAAGGAAAGAAGAGATGTTCTTTGTTGTGTTGGATGCTGAGAGAGTATTATCACTGAATATCTGAAGTTCACTTGCTCTCTCATTTCTAATGTAAACACGGAGGGTGAAATACTGGCCCCCTTGAAGTCAACAGCAACACTCCCACTGACTACAATGGGATTAAGATTTCACCCTGCAAGACTGCTAGGCCTGTTGCTGCACTATTGATGTAAATGCGAATTTTGCCATTAATTTCAATAGCATCAGACCTTTACTGTGTATTTTAGGATCCAGTCTTACTCCAAGTGAAAGTCAATGGGAAAACTGCCATTAACTTAAATAAGAGCAGGAGAGGGTGCTAAGTGCTCTCCCAGTGCAGGGCTTAACTTTTTTACTGCCAACAAGCCACTCGATTTCAAAGTATAGTATAGTGATTCTGTCTTGCTTAACAAGACACCGTCCACACTCAGTTCATGGTGGAAGTGGTGAAAGTCCCACCACTCACCAAACTGAAAGCAAGACTAATATATCTGAACATTAAAGTAGAAATCACTGATCTAAAGGTTTGTCTACACTTGAAACACTACAGCAGCACTACTGTAGAGCTTCAGCATAAACACTACCTATGCCAATGGGAGGGGATGTCCCATTAGCGTAGGTAATCCACCTACCCAAGAGGCAGTGTTGTCTACACCAGGGTTTAGGTTAGCTTAACTATGTCGCTCAGGGGTGTGTGAATTTTTCACACCCCTGGGCAACATACCTGAATCGACCTAATATTTTAGTGTAGACCAGTCTTCAGACAAATGATGAACATCAAGAAACACGCATAGGGTGGCATCAAGTACCAACCAAGGCCATCCCTGCTGGATTCTTCCTGGAATATTGCCCACTGCTCTCAAAGATCTGTGGAGAAAATTCTTTCACACAATAACCCACAACAGCTTTTGTGGATCCAATGAACGGGATGGTTAAACCTGTGGGTATCCAGGAGAGGAGTATATTTTCATGGTGGAGGTGAAAACAAGGGAATTTTTTAGTCTGGGAGTTGAAGGAGGGTAAGAATAATGTTCAAGGATTTTCACAAAATATGCATATTACATTTGGAACAGAGAACTTGTCTTTTTACCCTTTGTATTTAAAATAAAAATAAAAATCTGGAAAGCAGAACTGAGTTACGTTACATTTGACCAAACCTCTGGAAGGTGTAACATGAGCCAAACATGGCAAACTGTAACTGTAACACAATAACCATTTAACTCTACTTTTGTAACTCTAACAGATCATTAATAAATTCACTAGTGGGCATTAGGTTTTCCACAGAGTCCATACAACGCATTTAAATGTATTGTTTTTCTCTATATATGTATTTTTCTCTATTGTGTCTTAAAACAAATACATCTTTTGCTTTCTCTAACCTGAACTAAATCTAGTTGTTCTGCTTGGAAAAATACTGACTGTTACTGTTCTGAAGGAGAGCGCTGTTTACCAGGTTTCAGCTACAGAAAAAGGTAACAGGAGATAAGGTTTTTTTTTTCCTGTGTTTGTACAGCGCCAGGCACAATGGGGTTATCATCCACGACTAGTGTTCCTCGGCACAACAGTTACAATAATAAAGAAGAAGAATTAACTGTTCTGTTTCTGTCTAGCAGAGGAAATATTGGATCTGAGAGTATCAACCCTATAAAAGTTGTCCTGTCCCAGTAGAGTGGGTTCTAAAAGGGACCACCTACCAAAAAAGAGTAAGATCAGTTAACCCTTTAAAGTATTTAACAGCAACATTAGGACTACTTGGGTCTTTTTTCAGTAATGAAAGCATTCTTCTGTCACAAAAGCTGGATTGCATTTGTACTTGCCATTCTACACTGGTAGCAATAGGTCCTTTACTGTTTGTTCAGCTCTTTAAAGTACTGTAAAGCATTCACCGTTCACCTGTCACCCAACACAAACTGATCCCTTTGAAACAAAATCTAAAAGTAAATGTGTTCATCAACGTCTGCAGCTGAAACAAGCAAGCCCAATGACCATCTATAAGCCTGGAGGCAGGTAATTCAGTTCAACATGAGATTGGTGAACAACAGTATGTTTTATTTAATTAGGACGAACAGAAGAGATAAACCTCACAGCAGGGTGGGTAATGACAACATTTCAAAAATAATTCATGCTCAGGTAACAAAAGGGCAAATTTCAATTACATAAAAAGCTAAAAAGTTGACTTAACATATCCAAGAGGGAAAAGAAAAAAGATAATAAATGCACTGCATATAATTAACAAGTGGCATTTGCAAGCAGTCTACATTGTTTTGTTGCCTAGTCTGTTGACAATAAGGAAAAAGGTTTTATTTCTAAGCAAATGCAAACAACAAAATGAGGTAGTTTAGATTCAGACTGATATAGCAACAATATACAGAAAAGTAGTCATATAGTGAAAAGCTAACAACACACACTAAGTCACTGGACTGCAATTATTTTTTAAAATATGTTCCAAATGGTACTGACTAGCTTTCAACCTCATCTAGTCCCCCTGTACAGATATTTAAAAAATACTACTTAAATTGTTGTAAGTTTATGCTGGTTTTGCTGGAAAAAAATTCACAAGAGACAATTTAATATCTTACTTAGTATCCTTCCTAGCCCACTCCATAAAATAAAATGGTTCTGGCAAACCACCATTAATCAGTGCTACAAAAAATATATACAGGTGCAGACAATGAGATGTAGTTCTTAAAACTGATGTTTGTTCTTTCCTCTAAGAAGGCAACTAACCTGGTTTTCCATGTTTACAAACAAAGTACAAATGGAGCCCAAGGCTTTGGTTCTAGACTCCATAGTTATATTGACTGTATTTACACAGTATAGTAGATCCTTGCTAAATCTCACTTCACTAATCCACAAACCTGAATTCTTATACTCCCCCCGCACCCAAAAAAAAGGCAGTCATCCCATTTGTCAGCCAATGTTGAAAAGAAGGTTGTAATAGGTCTCATTTTACTAAAAATTAATTACTAGGGTATATTTATTAGGCTACTATGATAATAGCCATCTTTTCTCATAGGCATTTTGGAGAGGGGCATTTATGAGTTGATAAACTAGATACAGGAGTTGATTTGGGATTTATAAGTCAGTTCAGTTTGTGTGGTTAATTAATTTCTTTTGTTTTGGAAGAAACTTTGCTAAGAGTTAAGCCAGAATGCATAGTTTGAGATTAAGCACGAGGGTAAATGTATCTGATTTTTTTAAAGTCAAATATGGGGGTTCATATTTTTAAAATGTTGTGCAGCACCAGAAGCTTGATCCTACAAATTGAAAATAAACAAAAGAAAAAAGATTAAACTACTCTTGTAAAAATAACTTTGTAAACACTGTATATTTATTAAAAGAACAGTAAAGGTAAACCCAGAATATGAATAAACTATTGTCATCTACAGACCACAAACAAGTTACATTTTGCAAATGTTTATTGTAATTATTGATCGCTGGATGCCATCCCATGTATTTTTCATATTTAAATTATTTCAGCTAAGTTAAATCAAATAGGTTTGAAATAAAAGTTTAGTTGGCACTTATCAACAGAGAGAGCCAAACCAAAACCCAATCTAGGGTAAGACAATTTGTGTTTACACCGTTTTAATGCATCTGCAAAACATCATTTTTATATCCAGTTTAGAGGATGGTATGAACATCTGCTTTCACTTCAAGACATTAATTTTCAATTATTGAAGAAAAACAAAATAATCCTTACAAATTACTGGTAACTGTGGAATCTTTTGTTACCCTATTAGTTTATAATAGTAATTTAGAAATCCCACAATTAACGTTCCAACAAGGGCCTTCTGATGGTTATTTGTCATTTGAGGCAATTCAATAATGAATGATGTTCTTTATGCTGCTCTGATTTTACACACATTTTTTAGAGAAGAAACAATAAGCATTCTCTGCTAGCAACTACTGTCTTGTAACATTCTTTTCTAGTGATAAGAATTAGATGTAATATGACTAAAACCATTAGATTTCTATCTTCTGCCAATTTTTGTTTAAACCCTTCGCTTCACCTGTCCTACACTTTTCAGTTTTTCCTTACACTTGATGGGGGAGGGGAAGACTTCTGGAGCTCATGGGAAACCACACTGGACTCTTATATCAAACTATATATGCATATTTAAAAACTACTATATAGCCTAAAATCTAAAGGTCCGTGCTCAATATACTAAATGGATTCAAATGTTCTCATAGCATCACCACCACAATGAACCAACAACATCTTCAATGATGTTAAATCATGGAAAATGCTATGCTTGGCAGAGATCAAGAATGTAATCTTCCTTGATATGAGTTTTTTCTATTTTAGCTGCTGCCTTCACTGTATCAATAAGAATCCACTGAAACTTGAATGAACTATAAAATTAAAGGATAATCACTAAAATCTCTTGTATTTGGCAATTATGATTATACTTGTCAAAATTTAATTTGCAGAATGTACTGTTACACTACCATCAAGTTCTTCTCTATCAGCTGGGAAAAAAAGAAAATTATATCTTTAAGACGCGTATGAAAGACATTGTTACTTCCACAGTCAACTCTGTAACTGAGCTCCGACATTGTATAATTGACTTTGCAAGCAGAACAACAGCAATATAACAAAGAAAATGTCAGTGTTTTCACAGCGCTAATCTATAGCACTAGGAGGGCCTCCTGCTGTCAGCCAGAGCTGACAATACAATAGCTTTCAAAGGGATATTACCATCATGCTTTTATTCTTGACATCAATCAAGACAAAGAGAATCCTTTTCACAAGACATTAAAAATCAAACCTTTGTATGAGCAGATAGGTAAAACAGCATTCCTTTAAAGATCATTCATAGCAATCAACTAATTGGAGCCCAGAAAACGGCTGAAGTATTTTTATTTACTTTGCATATAATGAAGTAGAGAGCAACCTTGTTTTTTGACTGACACAAATGAGGCAGGTATGCTGTGAATCAAAAGTTTCTATCAGCATTTTTGCCAACTGAAAGCAAAAATATATGACAGCAATTCTGCAACTTCAAGTAGGATAACAAATCTAGACTTAATTAGTGCATCCTTTTTGCAAAACAGTTTGATTACTGACTAGCATGTTTATGCACAAAATACCATTGCAATCTGACAGCAATTTGCAGAACTGTCAAATTCAGCAACCAAAGTGCATCTGATGTTTAAAATCTTGTGCCAATATGAGTGTAGTTCCCACAAACTGTATTCAAGTAATTCTTCAATTAAATTACATGGAACCTTGAACCTATGGTTCTATTACCAGGAGCCTAGTATCTCATATGCTCTCTTATTTAATTGGTTCTCAAACATAAGTAAGCTGTAACATAAGCTACTATTTAATATAGGACTCAACAGAAACCATTAATAATTATCGCTTGACAAATGGCTGCTTTTATAGAATGCAACACCTCTATAAAGTTGGTAGCAGAAAAACTCAAAGATATTTCCTTTTAACATATTAAAGATCACTTCTATCAGTGCATTGTGATGTTCACAATTGCATTATGGTTCTGAGACTGACATTCAACTTCTTTGAATTAATTTTAATAATGTACATCTCTTCTTTACAAATATTAACTACAGTGTCATTGACAAAACATATTACTGACAACTTGATAACATGTTATTAACTTTTGGAGAAATTTTTTTTAGCTGTCTAAAAGTACATTTCAGATGGGGAAAATATCTTTAGCATGGCCATGCATTTTATAACACTGTAACTGTTAACACAGCACTTAGACTATAAACTACATAATTATTTTAAAAGTTGTCATAGAGTCAGCATATTCACCTGCTTTTAAACTACCCTGCCCCTTTCTAAGTAAGCTTCACTTAAATCAAGTAGAAAGTTCTCTCTATCAATCAACTCTAGGGTTAGATTTCTTTAAATTTTCCCATTCAAATTAATGGCTAAAATAAATCAACGTATTTAATTTCAAAGCCTAAATCCCATATCAGGGAAAATTCCACAGCTACCAATCTAAATGGATACTAATACAGTAATTATTGCAACTTTTTATTATACTGAACCAGAAACTTAATATTACAGAACAAGTGCAGGTTTGTTCTGTCATGCAGTTTTGTTTTATAAATCTTCATTCCAAATTATTTAAAATGAAGAACTTGTTAACATTTGATACTTCTGTCAAATTAGTTTGCTACTCTAATGACAAAGATTGTGCACCTTTCACTGTTAATATGCAGTCAACCTGCATTTTACATGTAGAAAACTCTCTTACATCCTAGGCACACAGTTATCATCCCATATTAGTACTTAAGCTTTTTGTATGGAAATGGATGCACAAATCTCAAAAGTGGTTACTAAATATAAAAGCTGTTATATAATGTGAAATAAATGTACAGAAAAAAGAACTATTTAAAGAAGTCCTAAATACTAAGCACAGATCCATATAATTTATACTTGTTTTCCTTCTCAGTTGAATTGGGAAATCTGTGACCTCAGAGTGGCTTTATTTATTACATCTCAATTACTTCCATAGAAATGTGTACTGTGGCAATCAGCTGGGTTGCCAACTCCCTAGACTACAAAATGTATGTGATGGACTTTTAAAAAGCCAAAGATATGGATGAGTACAAGAGAAGGAAGAAATTCTCTCTCACATGTATGAGTTAGCCCCATGTGTGCATGCGCGCGCGCGCGCACACACACACACACACACACAGGTCTGAATTCTGATATACACTGGTTCACCCAACATCAATCCAATCAATATTATCAATATTATTATCACCCAATAAACAAGATATTCTTCAGATTGCATATTAGTAAGTTAATATTGGAAAGTGTAATTTACAATCAGTATATGCTGGAGTGGAAAAAAAACATTCCTTGTAATTAGAAAGGTATGCAAAACTTAACATCTTAAAACGTACTTGGTCTTCTATAAAAACTCATTGTAAATATATTTCTAGATATTTATGTTTTAGAAGGGAAGGGAAATATTTCATATTCAATTAAAAAAATACCATTGCAATTAATTGTGCCAAGATTGAGGCCAAAGATTAGCAAAGTAAAACAATAGTGCCTTGTGGTGAAAACTGCCACCCAAAAGTAACGATGAAGTAGAAAACAAATTAAAAGTAAATGCCAAATGTGTAACTTTATGAAATAAAAAGTGTAAAAGGTTATTGTTAAATTAGCTTTTCAAACTAGTATGGCTTTTCAGTACCACTTAACTACTTGCTGTACATTATATGTAGTACTTTATCACAGAAAAAATATTTTGACACTCCAGAGGCCTATCAACCAAATGGGATCCCCCTTTTCAAGGGAAATCATGACCTGAGGCCTGTATGATTTTTTCATACTATGATTCTTTTTGTTTCAAATACCATTTTCAGAACATGCACAAGAAATAGTTATACTTCTATCCTTTCTTCCTCCTATGGGCTGTAAAACTTCATATACCAATTACAGAAGAGCTGAGTTTACAGGAGATTGTCCTGGATTGTGGAGGTCCACAATACCGTACTGTTAAGGTGACACACAGCAGGGAAGCGAAAATATACTATTAGTCTGTAAGAAACATATTCAAGCTTTTTGTTGAAGGTGGAGGTCTTACTTTTACAAGAACTTCACACATATTTGAGAGCAACGATTACTTAAAAAGCAAAATTAGGAGTGTATTTCAAAGCAAAAGCTAATATTATGGAACAGCATTTCACATGCAGTACCTCTTAAATATATGAAGTTATTTCACTTCTTAATTACCACTTTGATTAAATGAATGTATTTTTCTGTATCTAAAAGTTATTAAATAATCAACACTTAAAAGTTTTTGTTCCATTAAAAAGCATCAAAAGTTAACAGTTTTGTGCTGCTATAACGAACACCAAACCACTGAGTTTTTGATTAAGTACTTCTACTTTGTATATGAGACAGTAAAATGTTAGCCAAACATAACCCAACCTTTTAATTGTTTTAGCTAGTAAGTATTCTAAGATAATAGCTGCATTGTCACATCAATTTACCGAACACTCAGAAAAAGTGCACCTATACAGCACATAGGTATTCTGGGTCTTGGCCTTTATTTGTACATTTTATTTTCTTAAAGAGATAAACATCAGATTTTAAATAACCCTTAACTGTAAATGTTTAAATGCTTTACTATGCACTAAAGAATGACTGTTTGGGAGGAGTTTATTTATAAAGTTTAACCTTTCACTCCTGTTTTAAAACATCACATTCTTCTTCAGTGTATCTGATTCTAAATCTGACTATTGTCTCTACAGTTCCTAATGACTTGTCCAGTTTAGATTTAAATCCTGTGTGACACTATTTGACCATTGAAGAAATGGATTTTAATACTTCCTTTCTTTGATCACCCTTAAGTGTATTGTACAGTAAACAGACGAAAGAAGTGAATCACATACTGTTCTTAATGGCACAGAAACATTAATTTCACCTCCCAGCTAAGATGCTATTTTTCCCATAAGCATAATTTTCAAACTACATGATCCTAACACTAAGAGGCAGTAAGTCTGGGGGTATGTTAAATGGTAAGCTCTTTATTTATCTTTCAAAATTATTTTGCCAGAGCAGCCTCTGAAATGGAGATTCTAAGACAACTTTAATAGTTGGTTAGATTAGTGAAATGTGTGTGCTTATAAAACATTTGATTGTATCTATCTTTGGTTAATTTGTCATCCATCACCATGATAGTTCTGTTTTAATATGTTCTCCAATTAACAGTTTCCCAGCTGCATTTTGGTAACTTCTGGCATCAGATCCATATCATCATAACTACTTGACATAAAAGGGAATATGATAATCACAGACATGGTATGACATATCCACCATACTCAAAACACTGGAAAAATAATTTGTTAGGATATATATCATGGATTCTCAGCAGTCAGAGCTCAAACAGTTTTCAAAAAAATATTTTAAAACAAGGAAAACTTCACCACACCCCAATTCATGCTGGTTGCCAATTTTGTGGATCTGTTTTCAACCTTTTCATACCAGCCACAGGGTCTCAATAAG